>NC_047092.1:145317482-145617482 GCF_902459505.1 Geotrypetes seraphini
AACTTCTCCCCCCCTCTTCCTTGCCTCCTCCTCGGACCTTGACTTACCTCAGTCTCTCGACTCTTCCAATTCTGTCTGCCACCAAACGGCTTAACAAAATGGATCACCCTATCCAACTAATCACCCCTTCTTCTTTACCCCCTTACTGAATGCCTCTGCTCGGCTTTATCGAACGCCGCAGCATATATCACCGCTGTATGTAACACTATTGTATGAACTCCGCTATATATATGCAACCTACAACAAATGTAACTTCACTGCAATAGTAACCGACCTGAAAAATAACTTCACCGCAAATGTAGCGTCACCGAAAATGTAAATGTAGCTATGCCAAAAAAAAAAAAATGTGTACTTCGCTGTAATGTACAGTCTCTTCATCTGTTAACCGCATAGAACTTCCATGGTAATGCGGTATACAAAAATAAAGTTATTATTATTATTATATCAATTAAATTAACTATAATTTTGTGAGGATGAGTTTTATGTATTTATTTTATTATGTTTAGAACACGTCACAGCTCCTGACGACGCAAGATTGCGAAACACAGTTTTGCGTCGGGCTGGACTAATCTCTTAATATAGGTTTAAGCACAGGAAACCGTGCAAGTGACATCAAGAAAGATAAATATTAAGAACTTCTGCCAAGGATGGTAACAAGATTGTGAAGCACAACAGAGGAGTGGATTTTTTATTATGAACATTTGAACTTTGGGGTGTAAGCAGTGGGGGTAATCCCGTTTAGAACATTGAAATTGATATAATAGTAATTAAAAATAATTTTGTGGTTTTGAGAAAAATTTATTGTACATTATAATATTAAATAGCTTCTTGGAATGAGTATGCATATTCATTAGGGATATCTTGAAAATCTAACTTCCCCTAGGACAGGTTTTAGAATCACTGCTCTATACCATTAGTATTTTGCCCTTAAGAGTCCATTTCTAGCACCATATCTGCAAAGGTTAGGACTGTGGACTGTACTGGTAAACACATGGGGTAGTGTAACAGATTAAACGTTTTTCCCTCCTCCATGCAAATATTATACCCCCGGGCAGCAGGAGGTACTAATCAAATGTGGAACTACAGGTCCCAGCATGCACTGGACTATGGCGTTCAGTGTTGAGTCACAGGGGCAGGACTCACAGGAGGGAGGTATTTCTACCCAGGCTGGGTTTATTCTAGAGAGGTCCCCAAAGGACAAAGAGGAACTCTCAAGTTTTTCCTAGAGATAGGCGGAGGCAGGGCTTGGGAAAACAGACTGCTTGTATGTGATTGGCTGAGGTAAGCCAAATTCAATCTATTTTGTGTGAGGCAAACGATAAATAAAAATTCTTTTTATATGCAATTGTGTCTTGGCTGTATATGTGCTGACCTCTCTGGGCAACCCAGACTAGTCTCCCACAGGTACATTCAAGAAAGTGCTAAGCACCAATTTTATAATGGTAAATTTCAAGCAAAATTGCCATTACAGAATAGAGCATAAGTTGGCATGTGCGCCTCTAAGTTTAGGTATGAGCACTTAAGCCATGTCAAAGGCTGGTGTAAATGATCTTACGCACACAACTGCTGTAAGACACACCATCTGACCCGCCCTTTTGTAGTTGCGGACTATAGCATTTAGGCACCAACCCCCAAATTCTGTATATAGCACCACAGGGTGTGCACGCAAACCATTTCTGCATGAAAATTATTTAACAAGACCACATAATTAATGTTAATTGGCATTAATTAAAATTGGCATTAATTAGAAGTTATGTGCACAACTTGGCAGGCACATTCTATAAAGTGGTGCACGTTGGTTCTAGTGCGCGACCTTAAAAAGAAGGCAAGGCCAGGGGAGGAGCATGGGCACTGTTTAGGCACAGTTTTATAGAATATGCCCAAACTGCGCACAACTTAGGCACAGGTATTTAGGCCTGGTTTTTCTTGGTCTAAATGGGTGCGTCTAAATGTTAGTGATGCATACTGCTGCTAAGTGTAATTCTGTATATGGCGGGTGCCTTTTATAGGATTGCGCTAAAGGCCAGTCTGATCGGTGCTGATTTTTAAGTACTATTTACAGAATCAGGCCCTAGTTTATAGAATAGTACTAGATTCACAAAGCAAACCGATCGTGTACTGATTGGTTTGCGACCCCTTTACTATCAAATTTCCCTCCGGCCTGATTCACTTACCTCTCCTGCGATCCGCTTCGAATCCGTGCATGCAAATGAGGTGAAACGCATGCAAAGTAGGCTGGGACACGATTCACAACACTAAATTTCAGATCCGACTGGGCTGGCCGATCACCTGAAGAAGCAACTGCTGGGGACCAGTCGAAAACATCTTTCCAACTGGAAGCCCTGCATCTTGGCCCTGCAATCTCTCCTGCCTGCTCGCCCCAAATGCCGCCCTGCTTCTTATCTCCTGCTGCTCGCCCCGCATACTGCCCTGCTCTGCCTCGATCTTCCCCAAATCTCTCCTGCCGCATCACCATTCTTCTGCCCTTCCCCCGTCCTGCGAGCCCCTGGTTTTAACCCACGGGTTTAAAGGGAGTTAAAACCACGCAACTCGCAGGGCTAAAAACTAACAAAAAAAAAGTTTTAAGTTAAAAAAAAAAAAGAAAGGTTGCGACTCGGACGGGCATGCACAGACCATCTACAGATGGTCTGCGCATGCGCGCAATCGCACAACAGCGAACCATGCAGGCAGATAGGGGCGTTCCTCCGATCGCCTCCATCTGCATATTTTTCATACCTGCCTGGATCGGGCCCGATTGGGCAGGTTACTGAATCTGGGCCTAAGTGCAGTTATGTGCATAATTATAAGTTAATGCTAATTAACCCAAATTAACCACTTAAAGGTTCTTATTGGCACTTAAGGCCAATTGGCACATAATTTAACAATTAAGTTAGGCACATAACTGGCACTATTCTATAACCTGTCTCTGCTGCAGGAACCATCTTATACACTGAAAAATTACTTAAATCAGCCTCATAGACTGCAGCCTTACCTGTCTAAACAAACTATGCTATACTAGAGCACAAAATCATATCATGGGCTGTATATGCCAGAAAAAAAAGCACTTTTAGAAACATATCACCAAGTGCTCCAAAACAACTGACAAAGTATATTGTCACAAATAGAAAAAAAGAACAGGGTATATTATTGTTTTCACACTACATTTGTTAATAGATTTTGTACGGAGAGAGTGAACCCTTCTTTTTCATACTATTCTATAACCTACATGCCCAAATTTGCATGAGCCAGAAATTTGGGTGTCAACTATACAGAATGTGGAAGGTACCAGAAGCCAACACAGGATTGTCTTTGCTTTTTAGTTTTCTCCAGGAGCTTCCACAGCAGAAACAAAGCCCACATTTTATATAAAAGGTCTGTTACTAGGGAAAAAGATTTTCTAGCAAACATTTTTTAAATGAGATTAAAAATATTTACCAAAATCTTCAGCATCATAACATTAACAGCGCAGCTAACACAAGGGCCAAAGCAAAAAGGCACCAAAACATGGCACTTACATGACATGGTATGGTAGATGCTGGGCCAGTATTGCCCACTGTCTCTTTTTAGCCATACTCTGATTGTCCTGTATAGGGAGAAGAGACACAGGAAAACTGTTAATCACTCACTAATACCATAGCAGGGATTTTGTTCTTATTCTCCCAGAGGCCTGGAATTTTTATTATCCCGTCTGCTCTGAAAAGAAAGCACACCTGGGGAATTCTGAATCATGGCCTAAGTCTACAAGAATAAGTTTCCATTTAGAGACCAACTGAAAAGGAGTGACATTTTGATAAATCTACATTTACATTTGCAATTACATAACAAATGCTGCAACGCCCCAAAGACGGGCAAGGTTGGTGGTTGCAGGGTACCATCCTAGGAGGCCAGATATTCTGGCACAGATTACAAAACTATCAGATGTGGTGAGGGAGAGAAAGATACTAAATGAAATAGTAGGGATGGGCAGTTGTTTCAAATATTGTTGATTTGTTCGCCATTTTTGGCTTGGGCCTTGTCGACTATTATCACTCACATCCTAATCCAGCATTTTTAGCTCCACTAAGCTTCTATCACATACAATTCACTATATCTGCTACAAACCTTCCATTCACATTCCTTCACTGTCATAACACTTATGTTCTACTTTTTTTCATCATTAGCATTCATAGGATGGCATACAGGTTAGTTTTCACATTCATTCATATCACTTCTCCAAATGTTTTTTCCCGTTCACTCTTCTTAGCAATCCTGAAGTTTCATGGGCTTTCCTCTTTCAGACTAAAAATATGAAACATGGTAAATGTGCATTCATTTGAAAAGGCCAACAACCCTGATATCCTACATACTAGAGAAAACAACATTTGAAATATTCAGATCAGACAATAAAATTCCACAGTTAACATGTCTTCCATGTAGAATTAACAAGTTCAGTTGACAGATTGAACTGGGTCTCAAAATATCTACACTGATAAGCTATTAATTCTCCATCAGATAATAAAAGCTTCCAACCGTTGTGTTGTCTCTGGCTTGATTTTCTAGCCCACGGAGTCTCATTCTCTGGTCTTGAATCTGTTCCTTTTTTGTTTATTCACACTGTTGTTCTTATTTTCAGTTTTGTTTCTCTTTTCCATTCAGAGTGGATTCATCAGTACTTTCTTTTTCCCTTTTTTTTTCATCCCCTTCACTATCTTCCTGGATTCTCCCCACATCCATCTTGTCCCACCTTGTTTCCTCAATCATGGGTTCTTTGTTTTCCCTATCTATCCAAATAGCCAGTCTTATTTCCAATCCCACCATATTTATTCCAAGTGCACATTGGGTCGTGCCAGTCCAACTTCCCAATCCTTCTCTACCAGTTCTTTGCCATTCCAAGCATCAAATCTTGCTCCCATCTTTGTGACTGCAGAGCAGAAGCAGGGGATAGATAAAAAGGTGATGTGGCAGCCTAGCATTGAAAGACGGGGCAGGCTGTGAACCATGGAAGCCACGGTTCAAATCCTGCTTCTTCCACAGATGGTCTTTGTGACCTTGAGCAAGTCACTTCACCCTCCACTGCATCACTGTCTCCATAACACCCTTGCCTTTATGCTTTCCATTTTAAATGGAAAAGCACAAGTTGCCAAAAAATCAAGGTGGTGTTGCAAGGACAGGAAATACAATGATTTCATTATCCTTATTGCCTGTGTTTTTATTCCAGCAGTTACTCACTTCCTGGTTCCCTCAGCAACACAGTTGGCTGGAAGGAGTCAGCCTCAGCTCCTAGGCCCACCTGAATCTCTTGTGACTATCTTTTTGATAAAGGAGCAAGAACATTAGTATTGAGCTTAGTTTAAAGACCACTCGGTTTGTAAACAGGCTATTTACAGGATCATATTTGCTTTGTTTCCATTTATTTCTACATTGGTACCTGTTGTCTTGTCTTACCTAAAATTTACCTACTACAGTTGTCCATTTCCTCACTCAGCTTTAGATCATTCCTTTCTGTGCAAAGGCATTTTGCTTGTCTGTTATTTTCCTTCCCTATTCATACTAATAATATCTGTAGAGCCCTAGACATGCTCCAGGAAGTTTTAAATCTAGTTGAGAAAACAGGCTTCAGGATATTTACTACAATGAACAAAGTTAAAATCATCAAGACTATGACTGGAAGCCAAAGTTTTAGGCTTTGAAAGCACTCTGAAAAAAAATTCCTTAAAAACAGAAAAGGCATACAGGTACCATATATATTCAAATATAAACCATGATTTTTGGGCCCAAAAAATGGGTACAGAGCCTGGCAGGGCACATGAATATTAACATCCCCACCCCCGGTCTTATATTCGAATCAACCTTTTCTCCTCCTTTTTTAGGGGTACCTCGTCTTATAGTCGGATTGACTTATATTTGAGAATTTAGGGTACAAAATGCACATCACAGAAGGGAACAGAGGATTGAGAAGATCCAAAATGCAAAACATCAAGGTTTATGCAAGGCAGTCCCAAGTGCTCACCATTGTGATTCATGCTCACAGTTGAAGGATGCTGCTTTACCACATCTTTTTTAAATATGTCTGGGTTATTATAATTAATAATGTTAACTCTCTCTGAAGATCAAGACTCAATTACATCTTTGTGACTGCACAATCCCCTGACATGAGGTAAATTCACCTGTGGCATTTTGATTTGCTGAGTACCACCTCTTATAAATGCAGCTTATCTAGGAGATATTTCAGATATAAAGTGCATATCTTAATGCAATCTTGTCCTCTACCCACATTACTAAATTCTGCAGTTAAGCCATGCTGCATACTGTATATACTCAAATATAAACCGAGGTAACTTTTTCCCCTCAAAAAAGGAGGAGAAAAGGTTGACTCAAATATAAACTGGGGGAGATGGGGTTAATATTCAAGTGCAGTGTCTTGCCTTGCTAGGCTCTGCACCCTGTTCACACTCCCTCACTGCTCTGCAAGGTTCTGCATCCAGCCCCTTCATTTACTCACTTCCCCTCCCTCCCTGGTTCTGTACCCATTTCCCTCTCTCTCCCGATGCCTTCCTTTGCTCCTGCCCGTGCAGAGACGCTAGCTGATTGGCTACCGTGAACTCATGGCAGCCAATCAGCTAGCGGCTCTACATAGGCAGGCACGAAGGAAGATCGCTCCTGCCGAGATTCACCGCTGGACCACCAGAGATACTTAAGGTACGCGGGGGAGGCGGGAGGGAGATAAAAATAATTAGAATCGGGCTGGGACACCTCCTGTCCCGGCCATCGCTGGACCACAAGGTGTCATGGAAGGCCCGGCAGAGGCCTGCAAACAGTTTTGGGAGCGGGGCGGATCAGTGCTGACCCAAATATAAACCGAGAACCCCCCCTCCATTTTGGGGCCATTTTTTTGGCCCCAAAATCTTGGTTTATATTTGAGTGTGCATGGTAAGTCATTAAACCTCAGTTTTTCAAGAGTTCCAACTTTCTTAGTTATTTATATACTGCCTATCAATGAAGGTTGTCTCAAGCATTTTTTCCCCTATCTACCGAATGTACCTGGGGCAATGGAGGATTAAGCAACTTGCGCAAGGTCACAAGGAGCAGCACGGGGCTTGAACCCACAACCTCAGGGTGCTGAGGCTGTAGATCTAACCATTATGCCACTCCTCTTACAGCTAGAAAAGAAGCTGTGTTAGTATGTAGCAACACAAATGAAGATGCTAATTGCACTTGGCTAACCAGTGCATGTATTCAAGAGTAAGTATCCACTTTGTAAGATGCTGTTAACATATTTTCCAATTTGTTTTCACTATCCAGAATAGCTTCAGGACACAATTACAAACTAAGCTCCAGAGGAAGTATACAGCATGATGCAATGACTGACTTTATACTGTAACTGCTCAGGATTTGGTAACATAGGATAGTGTTTGTCAACTCAATTCTCAGGGTACACCCAGTTAGGCAGGTTTTCAGGATATCCATGATGAATATGCCATCTCATGCATATTTATTGTAGATATCCTGAAATCCTAATTGGCTGGGTGTGCCCCAAAGACTGTCTTTAAAACTACACTTCTCCCTCAATATTCGCGGGGATTAGGGGCAGAGCCGGCCTGCGAATATTGAAAATTCGCAAATAACTTTTGGGCTGGCTCTGACTTACCCCCCACCTTCCCCCGGCATCCCGGACCTTTTTTTTTTTTTTTTAAATGAAACGCTGCATCCCGGACCTCCCCAAAGCTTACCTGGTGGTCTAGCAGGCTTTCAGGGCAAGAGCGATCTTCCTACACTCCTGCCCCGTGCAGAACACTCATACAAAATGGCTGCCGTGAGTTCACATAGTCTCTTGGATGATCCAGGACTGATGGTTTATTGCCAGCATGACAAATGCGCTATCTGCCAGGAGCTAGAGTTGCAATTTGCTGCTTGCGGCCTGTTGCTTACCCTCAATTCAGCCTGTCAGAGCCACAAATCACTTGCCTAATAGCTAGTGCATGCCCCGACTCACCTGCCCTTCCCCGCAGTGTGAGCCCGTGGTTTTAACCCACGGGATAAAACCATGGGCTCGTGAAGTATAAAATTAAAGTTAAAAGTTTAAAAAAAAAAGTTTGCAGCTTTGTAAGCATGCGCAGACCATCTACAGGCAAAGATGGTCTGCGCATGTTTCAGGATCGCTCACTAGCAGCGATCTGTGTGGTCGGTGGGGAACATTCCTCCAATCACCCCACATTTGTATGCTGACCCATTGTGGATCAGTCGGCCTGCCGCGGATCGTCTACAGCTCGGGCAGGTTAGTGAATCTAGCCCTAACTGATTAGTGCAGGAATGCCCACTCTCATACACCCCTTCCCCCAATTAAAATGTTTTAGCATGCAGTTAATGCGTGCACATTTGGCACTTACTGCAGCATACCTGAGCGCATCCCAGAGTGCACCATTTAAGCTGTATTAGGCACTCATTAGCACCTAACACTTTAGTAAAAGGGCTGATATGTTGGCAACCTCCAGAAAGTTGCATCATTGTTCTGTACCCAAAACTTGCAGAAAGTGCTCTTCATTGTACATAAGCAATACACGATTCATCTGCTAAAGCCTGCATTTACAGTGCCTACCAACTCACATGGTACATATAAAAACAAAAACGATAGTGTACAGTGGAACCTAAAAAAAACAAAACAAAACAAAAAAACAAAGGAATTATGCTACATATTTATATGATTTTTTTTTATTTGTTTTAGTCTCAACTCTTTACTGTAAATCAGTACTACATACTCTATATTTTCGGGAATCATTCCAGACCAGAAATATTAAAATAACGTTTCCTCTTGTAAAGCTGCAGCTCTAAGATTACTCTAAGCAGATCAAAGAAAATGCTACAGTCTGGCCAGACGTCATGTAAAAACACTTGGGCTCTGTGCAGTCACTTTCCACGAAGGAAATGTTCTCCAACGTGGAAAGAGTTGAACAATGCCCCACGGGAGGGAGGCCTGTTCCGTGCCGGCCGCAGTCAGGACTCCATCAGCACGGCGAGTCCAGAACCGGCGCCAACTGTCCCGGAATCTCCGTTTAAGAGTCGGGGGGCGGGGGGGGGGGGGTTAAGCTCCCGGAATACCACGCACAGCTCAGGAGCGGGTTCTCACCTGTCCTCGCTGGCCGTGACCACTCCGTCCTCCTTGGGGATCAGCACAGCGGCCGTCACCGCGTCCTGGTGCCCCTCGATCTTACTGAGCAGGGCGGGCCGGCTGCTTTGCGGTCGCGAGTGGATTTCGGCCGCCATCTTAGCGCGCGCAGCTGGGCGGCCCGACGATCAGCTGACGGGAGGGGGCGGGGCTACGGGGCCTTCACCCGCCTCCCCGAGCCCCTTTCTGCCGGCCAAAGCCGGAGCGTCTTCTGTCAGGCTAGGGGAGGACGTCAGGGTCGCTGTGGAGATCAGAGGCATACCTAGGACTGAACCACAAACCGCCAAGCGACGTTCCTACTTCCACTTCCTACCAAGTCAACTGAAAACAACTTTAGGCAAGCAATAAAAACACACCTCTCCACCTAACTCCCCTGCCCGTGACCAATGGATTACAAAGAGATTCAGCTAGGCGTCACACATTAGGCTAAAAACATGGATTGAAAAATCATGCACTGTAACTATGGCATATTTAACCTGTACAACTGTACAGTACATTATGTATATTGATATTAGATCCCTAATGTGTTTCAAGTTAGGATAAAAACTTGTACTGAAAAAAAAACTTGCACTGTAAAGATAACTATGGCAAATTGTAACCTGTAAACTGTATATTAGTATTAGACACCCCCCCCCCCATGTGTTCTTAGGATAAAAATTTGTATGGTAAAACTTGTACTATAATTATGGCAAATTAGAATCTGTTAACTGTACAGTATATTATGTATCATAGGCAGCAGAACACTTTTTTGCTTGGGGATCCCAAAAGCTCCCCACAGACCCACCCAAGCTCCACCCCTGACCCCCACCTCCATAATAATGATAGTATTAATTGTAATACCAGGGGTGAGCAATTATGGTCCTTAACGGCCACAAGCCAGTCCCATTTTTAAGCTTTCAACAACAAATATGCATGAGATCAATTGGCATGTACTGTGCAAATCAATCTCATGAATATTCATTGAGGAAAGCTTGAAAACCCAAGTGGTGGTGGATTTCAAGGATCCTGGTTGCCCATCCCTGCTCTAGTCCCTCATATTCAACCTCTACACTCATCCCTTTTCTAATCCTCATCTACTGTCCTCTGCTTCTCATCTCCTTTCCAGCCTCAGCTTCTTCCTTGCCACATATCTTGAAAGCTACAAGCTCTTTAGACCATGTTCTGTATTTTGATGTATAGTGCTGTATAACTCTGAGCGTCAGGAGCAGTGTGGCGCATTTAGCGCAGCTTCTTGCACTAACAACCGCTATTGCAGTTTAGTAAGGTGTGTGTGTGTGTGCAAATGCCTTATCAAACAATAGGATGTAGGCAGCATTGGAAGGAAATTCTTTCAGATTTCGCTTGGAGCTTTTCAACAGAGGTTCAAGACAAGTTGCAGTCAGGTAGAAGAGGAATGTCCCTGCTCTAATCCAGCTTGTACCCGAGGCAATGAAGGATTAAGTAACTTGCCCAAAACTGCAGAGTATCAGCAGAATTTGAACCCTGACTTTCAAATATCAGCAGAGAATAACAAGCTTTTATTAGTCATGACAGGGGTTGCCATTCAACATATAACCAACAATTGGAAGAATCACAGAAACCTTAGTTATACATTTTGCTGGAATACATTATGTAATATATTTAAAATGGAACGAGCAATAGCAATACAAAGAGGGACTTATACTAAATTTATAAAAATATGGGGGCCATTGACAAAATATTGTAGTGAACAGTCATCACTTCTTCTCTTCTTCTTTTCTTTTGGCACACCAAAGGGGGGGGGGAGGGTGTTGGGAACAATCTTACATAATATGTTACAATATGTTCTATAATATGTGTATATTCTGATTGAAAATATAGATGAAGGTTGGGAGGTAGGGGGGGGTTAAATGTATCATTAGATTTTTATGTAATAGATATCAAAGTGCTATTGTGTAATAACTTGTTGAATTATATTATTTTGTGCACTTGTTGTCAAATTTGAAAATGAATAAAGAATTATAAAAAAAAAAAATATGAACCCTGACTTTCCAGTTCTCAACCTACTGCTAGCCACGCCTCCCCTCATGAAGGCATCTACTAAAACAGCTGGTTTCTCAAAACTGCTCTCATACAGTGTTTACCATCATCTATATAATATTGAAAAATATTCCAATATTTAAAAAAGCAGCAGCTTAATAGATAGCATGCAGTAAAGACCATTCGGTTTTCTCAGTCTGCGTGTTCTAGTTAAAAATAACTTCCACCCGACAACCATACAAAATTAAGCACCTGCAGTCAATTGCACGTTACCCTTTATGTCATTAGCTAGAAAGTGTAACTAAGTGATCCTCCCACCTTGATCTCAAAATAATGTGTGAGAATTTAAAAAGAACCTTTTCTAAAGAAAGGCATGTAATTTTTTTCCAACAGTACACTGCATGAACAGAAATCTATGCTGGCAATTTGATAAATTGGCACTGTTATATAATACCAGCACCAATCCACTTTGGCGTACCTAATGGTAGGTACAGACACTTATTCTATATCAATGTCAGGCACAAGTGGGCGTGCTCAAGTGAGCCTTGCAATGCATGCAACTGATAGTATTTTAAGGTGTTTGCTTCACTAGGTGCAGCAATCGTGACATACTTACACTTTTACCACATTTAAATGTCCCCCTTGCAGTTGCATGCTTTGCGACAGGCACAAAATATTTATAGAATAATGATAGCATTTACATACATAAATGCCAATTTGTGATATCATTCATACCCGTAAGTGCACCTATTCTATAAATTAGTGCCTGCAATTGGCATCTTTAAATTTAGATGCCCTTTATGCACCTGCAGATTGCATGAATATTTTGGACCTATTATGATATAATTCATAGTCATCAAAATCTCCCTTTTTTCTGAAATATGACTGCATATCCACCAGATAGCTCTGTAATGCCTCAAAATCATAATAGCTAAAACCCCCATTTTGCTAAAATAAAATTTCAAGTGAGCCATAGCCATCAGACAAGCCAAACATTTAGTTTACTTAGCCTGCTGTGGCAGTAGGACAGGGGCATCCAACATCTCTTTTGGAAGCCTGATGCCACAATACCACCATTCCTTAGTAGCTGGTTTGTTATCTCCATTTGTGACCCTCTACAATTCTGTCTAGCATACAATGAAAGAAGTGCATGCAAATAGATCTCATGCATATTCATTGGGGAAATCCTGAAAACCTGACTGAATTGCGGCCCTCCAGGAGGGACTTTGACACCCCTGATCTAGACCAATGGTTCCCAACCCTGTACTGGAGGACCCCCAGGCTTTTCAGGATAGCCCTAATGAATATGCATGAGAGAGATCTGCATATAATAGAGGTGCCAGGCATGCAAATCTGCTCCATGCATATTCATTAGGGCTATCCTGAAAACCCAACTGGCCTGGGGGTCCTCCAGGACAGGATTGGGAACCACTGATTTAGACCAACATCAAGGATATCTTTCTCTTATCAGTCCATAGGAAAATGACCTACTTAAAACAGGCTTTAAAGCCCACTGATGATATTTGTCACATATATAAATTCAGAGCTCTTTTGGGCAGTGGAATACTGTCTGGTAGACTATATCTTGTCTTGAGCTTAGATTTAGAAAGTGATGAAATCCAAATCCAGTTCTTTTATGCTGCATTTTTCTCATCCCTGCTGTTCTGACTGCCCCCTTTGTCTGTTCAAAACATGCTTAAATTGCTCCAGGGTCCTGGTTGCTACCACCTCAGCTGGTAGGCTATTGAATATTCCAAGCATCACCTACCTGCTCAACAAGGAAGCAGTTCTCTTTATTTTCATTAAGTTGTCCTCTTTCATATTATAACCCCTTGATTGAATTTAATTTTTCAATGGCATATAGCACTTTCTTGTACTTTATAAAAGCTTCAGTATTCAAATATATGTACCACGTTTTTATATTACTATCTGTGGACTGGTGCATGCAGTAGATCACAGCAGTGGGCTAGCAGGGTCTAAGACAGACTAAGATAACCAGCTTGAATCACTTCATGCCAATAAATCAATAAACAGAGGATTTATTGAGGTTCCAGTCAATTACATGAATATATGAAAAAGAAAATGCAGGCAAGGAAAAGGAGAATTGCATCTACACATTTGTCTGGCCTCTTAACTGAGATGGGATAGTTACGGTACTTTTAAAAAAATACTCAAGTAAAAAGTACTGGCTTCAGAAGTAGTGAAGTAAAAAGTCTTACCTCAAAAAATACTTAAGTAAAAAAAAAAAAAAAAAAAAAAAGTACAGTTATTTTTAATTATAAAGTAAAAAAGTACCCTTAACAACTTTGAAATGATTGCTGCTATAAACTTTTTAATAGCTATATGCATAAAATTTATAAAATGTATATTTAATTTACATTTGTAAATGTTTTTGTCTTTCAAAGTTTAGAGTTTATGGGCTCCAGCTGCAATAGAAAGACATTCAGTTTGTTTTACAAAACCACGCTAGCGGCAACAGCCCCAAAGCCCTTTAAATCTCTATGGGCTTCGGGGCCTTTACCACGCAGCAGCCGCTAGCGCGGCTTTGTAAAACAGGCCCATTGATTCATGAATATGCAAAGATCACAGGTACCTATCAACTGGAGTGTACAATAGAACAGAAAAAAATTACATTACTTCAGAATTGAGTCGGAAAGACTTCCTGTCGGCTTTAGTAGCTGCAGCATGAGCATGGCGGTAAGAGCAGGGGAAAAGGAAGAAGGCTTTTTTTTTTTTTTTGAGCAGCAGGCTGGCTTTGTCTAGGGAGGGAGAAAGGTAGGCAGGCAGGATTCGGAGGTGGGGGTGGGACAAAGTGTAGAAGGCAGTGAGAGGGACATAGGAAGGAGGCACTAGGGGCACTAAAGACAGAAAGGGGCACTAAAGACATGGGAAGGAGGCACTGGGGCACTAAAGACAGGAAGGGGCACTAAGGACATGGGAAGGAGGTACTGGGGCACTAAAGACATGGGAAGGAGGCACTGGGGGCACTAAAGACATGGGGAGGAGGCACTGGGGGCACTAAAGACAGGAAGGGGCACTAAGGATATGGGAAGGAGGCACTGGGGCACTAAGGACATGGGAAGGAGGCACTGGGGCACTAAAGACATGGGGAGGAGGCACTGGGGGCACTAAAGACAGGAAGGGGCACTAAGGACACGGGAAGGAGGCACTGGGGGCACTAAAGACATGGGAAGGAGGCACCGGGGGCACTAAGGACATAGGAAGGAAAGAGAGAGGGAATAGAAAGGGACAATTCTTGGGCCTGAGTGCAGAAAGAAAGAAAGGATACACAGACAGAAGGAAGCGCAACCAGAGACTCATGAAATCAATCACCAGACAGCAAAGGTAGGAAAAATGATTTATTTTCAATTTAGTGATCAAAATGTGTCAGTTTTGAGAAGTTATATCTGCTGTCTATATTTTGCACTATATTTGTCTATTTTTCTATAGTTACTGAGGTGACCGAGCTTGCGGAGATGGGGCGGTAACAGGGTTTTAAAATTTTAGTCCTAGTAGTTTGCCGGTCCACAAAAGAATTCTTTTATTTCTGCCAGTTCACGGGTGTAAAAAGGTTGAAAAACACTGATGTAGAGTATGCCGGCTTTCTTTTTCGCCCAGCCTCATGCGTTTAAAACGCCGCGCTTGTGCAGCTGCTCGAGTTGATCAGTCTTCTCCTCTCTTACAACTTCCTGTTTCCGGTTGCATCAGAGGAGAATATTGAACAAATGAGCACCCGCACGTGCGGCTGGGCGAAAAAGAAAGCCAGCATACTCTACATCTAAGGTGAGATGGAGGGAGGGAGATGGCAGAACACTGCAATCGGTCGGGTGTCTGCTGTTTTTGTATCACTGCTGCCTGCGCTCACATTCCAGATCCACCTGCATTTTTAGTGTGCACAATTGACCTGATTCGAGCTATAGGTGAACATGGGGGAACACGTCGTTGCAAGGGAGGACAAGTCAATTGATTTATTTTATGTTCTGTTTTTACTACAGGGCAGAGGCACTGAAACAGATTCTCAGTGCAGCAGTAGTAGTAGTAGTAGTGGTGGCAGGATTCTCTTCTGTCTTCATGGTGTTTCGCAGTACTGAGGCTTATATGGATGCTGCGGGGACGGTGACGGGGCGGTGAATGGGATGGCAGTGGCGGTGCAGTGAAAGGGATGGCGGTGACGGGGCGGTGAAGGGAACGGCGGTGACGGGGCGGTGCAGAGGATGGTGGGCCGGGGACGGTGCAGTGACCGGGACAGATTTTTTCCCCGTGTCATTCTCTACCAAAGAACACAGAATTGCATATTAGTGGTACAATTACCACTGTTTAGATCAACATGTGAAAAAATGTCATTTGGAACCATATTTTGCCCTTTGTGTGTCTGGTGTAATTTTCCTGCTTATTCATTAACATAGCATTTTGCTCATTTGATGCTGTAGTTGGTGAATATGAATATACTGTATTTATTACCCTAAAAACAACCTGTATGAGGCACTTGAGGACCAGAGTAATCTATTCTTGAATTAATACCAGAGGAGTACTTCAAAACAACTTCACAATACAGCAAATAGTTTCACCAATGGCACCTGAAGAAAAACTATTACTCATACTTTATTTTAGTCAATACATATCATGGAGCCACTAAAAAGGGTACACAATATTAAAATGGCATCTACAAAACAAGATGTGCTTTACAGAAATATTCAAATTCATAAGAAACAAAAGAGTTCCTGCTTTATTCTTGTGATAGACAAAAAACATCCATAAGTGTGCAGGCATATGTAACCAGTCAGTAGTATAACAAGCCTATCTCTAAACCTTCAAAAATGTTTAAAGTTTAATTCAAATTTTTTTTCAAAAGCAAATATAAAATAAAAAAAAAATCTGCCTCATTAAAAAGGTCCTCTCAAATTTCTAAATTCTAGTTCTTAAACAATTCCAAAGATAAAATGTACAAAATATATAACAAAACTAATACAAATAAGAGACACTGTAGGTGGGTCTTAATTATTTCTGTTTTTAAAAAAAGTCTTGATGCATTCTTCAGGGCTTGTTAACCTGGCCCATAAACAGTACAGCACCTGAAGGAGGACAAACAGAAGTTACTAACTGTTTAAACAAACTCACTACTAATTATCATCCAAAGGTATGTATCTAGACTATTTAATCTTTTTGCAGGGATCAAAGAATGTCAGA
Organism: Geotrypetes seraphini; assembly: GCF_902459505.1. Classification (NCBI taxonomy): domain Eukaryota; kingdom Metazoa; phylum Chordata; class Amphibia; order Gymnophiona; family Dermophiidae; genus Geotrypetes; species Geotrypetes seraphini. The sequence goes on from NC_047092.1 coordinate 145,333,810, forward strand.
TCTCCATTTAGTTCATAAAAGGTTAAAAAATTCAATTTTTTTTTCGCTGTCCCTGTCCCATTCCTGTAAGCTCTACCTTAACCCCACAAGCTTTGAATACTCATGATTTTAAAGTGTTTGAGGCTTGTACAGAGCTTGCAGGGATGGGGCAGGGACAGGAAAATAACTTGTGGGGATGGGATGGGAAAATGAGATCCCACAGGGATGGGAAAATTTGTTCCTGTGTCATTCTCTACACAGGAGATCTAGGCTAAAACCCTGAACTCCTGTCTGCTACCAAGGTTGACAAGATCATGGATTCTGCATACACAGTGTTCAGTACTTCAGGATGAGGACATACCAGTCATGATGTGGCTCAGAGTCTATACATACATTATATACTAGGCTCTTAGAGGATCCCATGGTCTGTGGCCCCTGAAAAAGAAAGCTCATGGGAAAGCTACTGTGGATGGCTTAGGGAAAGCCATTGATTTTTCCTCTTGGGCCTCAGCCTAACTACCAATGAAAGATTCTGGCTGTTTGCCTTAATTGATTACATTGTGAGCACATTCAAGCAGGGACTACGTATGTCTGGTAGTATTCTATAAATAAACTAATAGTACTAGTAATTTTGGTTAGCAAGGAATCCCAAAGGAACTAAAGGAAGCAGTTTAGAAAAAAAAGGAAAGTGAAAAAGCACTGTAAGGTGCATATGTTCATATTTGAAAAGGAAAGGAAGATCATGGGAGCAAATAGTGAGATGCTTTAAAGCAAAAAGATTCAGATCCATTTCATTTCAGGGGAGATAGTGGTACATTTTTTTAAAGATTGTTCTGTTTAGCCACCTTAAAGTATGTTGGGTTGGCAATTGTCATCATAATCCTTCCAGAAAGATAAAGAAATGCATCTTAGCTAGATACAAGGAAAGTGTTCCAAAACAAGAAATTAAATTGTAGATCTAACAGCACCTATTTTCTGAGCTAGGTATATTGACACACATATTAGGATCCTCTTGTCCTGAAAATTTGTGTGGAGAGGACACCAAAACACAAAATGTATCAGGGGAGGAGACAACACAGACATGGTCATCCTGAAAGTCTCTCTTCCTTAAGAATACAGGATAAAACAGCTGGTGTAGCCATCATAAAATGTGTGATTTCTATTCCAAACAAGCATTAAAAAAGATAAAACTGTGCACATTTGGCACCTTAACTCCTTGTAGTAGTGCCACATGACCTACCACTAGGTGTTAGAGACACTATGTTGAACTCAATAATCAATGAGGCAGAAGTGTCTGGGGTTCTCTCCTGCTGCTCCAACAGATACTTCAATAAAAGCAGGTGGGTGCAAGCGGTAATATTGCAAGGGGCTTGATTTTGTTCAGTCAATGAGAATTGCAGGGAGGAGTTGCTTTTTTTTGTCCCTGGATGAAAGAGTCTATAAAGCTGTCCTAATTTTGTAGTGACGTCAGCTATTTATGAAATATAATGGGGTACCACTTACCTGTAGGATGATGTCTGATGAAGAATATAAATGGTCTGTCTACTATAAACCAAGGAGGGGATGACCTTGCTATTAAAATAGCAGCTGTAAGAAAGGGAACAAAACCCCCTCAATATTTTAACTCTAAATTATGCAACTTACATTCAGATACATTTACAATAGGATAACCTCATTTCTCAATGACTAGTGTCCTATATTCTACAGATGGACTGAAAAATAGTGATCAGTAACACTGCCTATAAATATGGAGATTTTCTCTTGTGGGCACAGTATACCAAATGACTTAGATATTGCACTAAAATCACCTAAAAAGTACAGTTAGAAACTACAAACTCCTCAACATAATCAGACTCCAACTATCTCCTCGATATCTCTGGATCTCGTAATTATGTAACTGTCATCCAATAAAACTTCACACAGGAAGATCATTAAGACAATAAGAAGAGAAGCCAACCACACCCTATTCTGAAAGAAACTGAAAACACTACCTCTTTGACAACTAAACTCTAAAAGAGCTCCCTCACACAAGTTCTACTTAGCTCGACTAGGTTCCTCTACCCCTACGCCCCCTTTTCCCCTCACTCTTTGCTGAATGCTACTTCAAGTTGGATTTTTTGGATGCCTAACTTTTCCCCATCCCCTTCACTTCACCCACTACCTTTCTTCTCTTCAAGTCACCTAGAGCCTATTTAGGCTAATGTGACACACAAACAGTAGATTAGATTAAATTACAAGTGAGGTTTCTGAGCGCAATGAACATTATGGGAATATTTTTTTTTAAAAAGGTGTCAATAAAAAAATGTAAGCTCTACCTTAAGATAATGTAGATGCCCAGGCAGGGCTATAAAATTGGCACCAGAACTAATTTGAATAGTGTACAAATTTGCAAATCCATTTAATTAAGTACACAACTCTGACCTGCTCCACCCACACAATTTTATATAAGTCATGCTTTATAGAATAGTCCATTAGCCCACAGATTCTATATAGACACCTAAAGTTGGGATTGCAAATTTGGGCACAGATCCCAGATCCATACACAAAGGCTCACATTCTATAAATGGTGATTTAACTTAGAAGATGCCCTACTGGCGCCTAAGTTAAGAGGGAAACGCTGTTTAAGAGTTCTTTTAAAAGACATTTCCAGGTGTTTCCCAGCACCTAAAAATCCCATACCAGACTCGCACCTACCAGCACCTAGTGCCACCGTAGACACGGCCAACTCCAGAAGTGGCATTCGACACCTCCGTAGGTGCAATTCATGTCGAAGTTAGGCGCTGGAAATGTAGGTTGAAAACCCTGGACCACAATTCTACCTTTGCCAGAGATGTGATTCCTGAAATACTTAGGAAACCAACCTATTCAATCTTAGTCCTTAACAACCGAGCGCAAGAACTACCTGTCGCTAAATCTGTACTTTGTTTATTCACTCAATCTGTAACATTTCTAATCATTGTAAACCGCATAGAACTTCACGGTCCTGCGGTATATAAACTGTTATTATTATTATTCTCTAAACTGTGCTGTCACATGATTTACACGTGATCGTCAGCTACTTTTAAGGCGGCTGCTGACAATGGTGCCGTTTAGAGAATCCAGGCCAAACTGAATTAGTTAATGAGAGTTTTCAATCAATAACTGGTGTTGCCACTCATTTGGACTGATGTGCAGATACGTCATATACTCTATTCTTTTAACATGTGCGGTTATATTTTAGAGTGTGCAAATCAAAAATGGGTGGTGTCATGGGAGAGGCATAGCGGGTCAGGGCATTCTCAGAATTTAAGTGCAAGTCTCTAGAGCAGTGGTCCCCAGCCTGGAGGACCACTAGCCAGTCAGGTTTTCGGGATAGTCCTAATGAATACACATAGGGCAGATCTGCATGCCTATCAACTTAATTACCTGCAAATCTCTTTCATGCATATTCATTAGGGCTATCCTGACAACCTGACTGGCTGGTGGTCCTCCAGGACAGGGTTGGGAACCACTGTTATAGAAGAGTCATTTACACTCCCAAATGCCTTTAGTTTATGTGCCAGCCTTTACACCAGGTTCCAGCAGGCCTTAAGTGCTTGCATTCAAAGATAAGGTTCATGATCCACGCTAAGCTCGTATTCTGTAAAGGGTGCTTTGCGCAGAGCACTCTTTGCTGAATGCTACTTCAGGGTGGATTTTTCAGATGCCTAACGTTTGGCTACCATTTACTTTATTTTCCCTTTTGGTGGAAGCAGCACATTAACTAATCACATATTTAAGAGCCAATACCAGCTGAACATACTGTAGGCAGGATTTATCTACTTTATCTCTAGCAGAGATTATTTTCTAAACCACATCCATCCCTTACTTTCTATTCAACTCATTAACATTCATCTGCCCATATGTTCTCCTTCTGCTTATACCCATGTTGTCTAGTAATATATTTTAATACGTATTATGTTGTTATGTTATGCCACAATGATGTCTTGTTGTTTATGTTTACCACTATAATAGGTCTTGCCTATTCTGTCTCACTTGCTGTTCCAAAAAAACCCCAACCAAACAAGGTACTCTGCAGGAAAGCAAAACAAAAACACAACAGTAACTCAACACGATTCGTGTTTTAGCCACAGAGGCCTGCCTCAGGAGTCTAAGTGTGGATGCACACAAATGCTTTCAACACTGTATAGGCAGTACAGTTTAATAATTAGTCTGAGTAGCTATTTTGTATTTCATGACCCCAAACCAGGTAACTTCTTCACCCTATCCCTGGCCCAGCAGAGCAGCTGAGTCAAAAAGTTACTTGCAATTAAACAACTTATTTGTGCACATCCACGCAGACTCATTAGGCAGGCCTCTGTGGCCGAAACACGAATCGTGCTTCTTTGGGCTAATAAAGTCACAATTGTTGTGAACACCTACAGAATGTACTGGCTCTCCATCTTCTCTGCTGTTGTGTTTTTGTTACTCTTGCTGTACACCACCTTGGGTAAATTTCTTTAAAAAGTCACATCTACAGTATATTGCACAGTGCAATATTAAGACAAAATTCAAATACTTTACACCAGGGATCTCAAAGTCCCTCCACGAGGGCCGCAATCCAGTCGGGTTTTCAAGATTTCCCCAATGAATATGCATTGAAAGCAGGGTATGCACATAGACCTCGTACATATTCATTGAGGAAATCCTGAAAACCCGACTGGATTGCGGCCCTCGAGGAGGGACTTTGAGACTGCTGCTTTACACCATCCCACTTACACAACAAAATTATTCTTCCATATAAAGTGGCTACACTGTTTACAAAACTAAATGAAATGCTCACTTATGAGGGTACAAATCCTGGGGTGAGAAGTAGAAGACACTTGATGTGATTTGAGCACATCACCAAATTTAAAAGAATGGACAATGATAGCTGCTTACTAGTTGCTGATGAAGCTTTGGTTCCATCTTCATTCACTTCAATTTTTGTTTTTTGTAACATATGAGACACATGCAGGTGTTCTGCTCCTAAAATGGAAAGAGATGACAATTTGCTATAAAAATCAAGCATGATGTACATCTGTTCTTCCTGTTTTAAATCTTTTTACCTAGTCATAAACCTTTTGTTGAATCATGGTGCTATGTCCATACTGAGTCAATATCCGACGGCGAATTTCCATAGGTTTCGCTCCCTTTGCCCCCAAAAATCGCACTACTGCATGTTCTTCGATGGTGCAATCTTGCAATGGAGCGTCCATGTTTGACCTCAGGGCTGCCATGTGACTAAAGGCCAAGCGCTGCACTGTGCATGGATGAACTGGCCAACAGGCAATATACGAGTACATATGTTGCATTTCGCTAGCTCTGTTCCAGTTATTGCACTATGCATGGATGAGCTATCCAAAACAAAGAAATTGACCCTGGGAGATCAACAGAGAAGAAAATCCAAGAGAAACTAAAAAACACTGTGGAGTGACGATGTTCCTGAAATGGACTTTACTGAAAATTTAAAAGTTCCAAAAGTCAATGGGAACAGTCCACAAAAAAAGTAAAATAGTCCACATAAAAACCTTAAGGAACTAGTCTGCTGAGAGCATATGACACAACATGGTCCATGTTTTGACAAGATAGTCTTCTTCAGGGATCCTATAAATGATAGGGTAACATTGGAATAACATGTAAGCAAATAAGAACAGTCTCTGTGTTGGTGAATCTAAGGATGCAAGTGGCATCATGTATAAAGGTGACATGGTGCAAGAGTCAAAAGATATATAGGTGACTGGTGAGATCTAAGAATAATTGAAGCTAGTGAGAGAATGTGACCAAGCTTGTGAAAGTGAAGCTTGGTCACATTCTCTCTCTAGCTTCAATTGTTCTTAGATCTCACCAGTCACCTATATACTGTTTCTTTTGACTCTTGCACCATGTCACCTTTATGCATGATGCCACTTGCATCCTTAGATTCACCAACACAGAGACTGTTCTTATTTGCTAACATATTATTCCAATGTTACCCTATCATTTATAGGACCCCTGAAGAAGACTATTTTGTCGAAACATGGACCGTGTTGGGTCCTACCCTCTCAGCGGACCAGGTCCTTAAGGTTTTTAAGTGGATTATTTTACTTTTTTGTGGATTGTTCACGTTGACTTTTGGAACTTTAAATTTTCAGTAAAGTCCATTTCAGGAACATCGTCACTCCATAGTGGTTTTTGGTTTCTCTTGGATGCAACTATCCAACAGGTAATATACGAGTATATATGTTGCATTTCGCTAGATCTGTTCCGGTTATCGCGTAATTTACCAATTGCCTTTAATTTTTGATTCATACTCGTACAAGGAAAAGGTGGAAAGGGGAATAAATGGAACGGTAGCGTATGAAACAGAAAGGAAAAAAAAAAAAAAAAGGGCCGATAATGCCAGTGAAAATCTTTACTGACTGCCCTAGAACTATCTGGATAGTAATGGTGTGTGCAGCCGAGGCAGAGCCAAAAGAATGAGCACCACCGATATTCTGTGCCGATAACTAGATACTCAGATAAATTAAGGCAGCTGTTTTGTTTCCTAACATGTCCAGGTGCCAGGGCTGAATATTAGTAGTACACGGATAACTTTCAACAGCCACCTTATACCCAAATATTCAACACCAGCATTCTGGTATGGCCTGGAAATGCCATGATAAGCATGGAAATGCCTGATGGAAATGCCATGATAAGCTGACAATGCTGTTTAAATACTGGGGGTACAAATGTAAAATTCTGCATATGTTATACCCTAGAACACAGGAGAGAGAAGATAAAGGATTCAGGTAAGTAATAAAATAATGCCCAAGTAGCAATTAATTCCTATTTTAAAAGTTCAACAAGATTTCATGCTATAAAAATTAGATGGAAGTAGACTCAGAAGTTACACAAGAAACTCTTTCACAGAATGGGTGGTGGGTGCATGGAATAGCTTCCTAGTGGCAGTGGACAAATTAACAGAATTCAAGAAAATAAAGGGATAAACACATTTTTTGATGCAGGCATGCGAGAAAAAGAATGATCATAGGATCAACTCTGTAGTACTGTAGTTTGTCCATAATGGAGACAAGACTGTGGAATCAATGATCTTGGTTAAAAGTTTATTAAAAAGTATTCACAATAAAAGTGATGCAGGTCAGTTGATCATTCCATATATAATGGTGAAAATTTCCCTATCTTTCTGTGGAATATTTTGGTGATTTTCTTTGGCTCGTGGGCAGACATGATAAGTCTTGTGATATTTCTCTTCATATTCTGCGCTTCTATGTAAATATTTTCTGTACATTAGCCTACCAACTGAATGCAAAAATGAGAAGGCTATAAGGCAGCAGTTCCTTTATAATCAGCACTTAAAAATACAGGATTGTCTGTAGGTTAAGAGAATTTCGTTAGGAAATTCTGGATGGATTAAAGGACTGTTAAATTGCAGACGGTACAAGAACATATGGAGGGATCCTTAAATTTTGCACAAATTCTCTGCTGTTATCCAAAGTTTCAGTTGCTCATTTTACCAAAATCCCAGTATAAAATATTAGAAGAAAACAATAATCAGATAGTCAGAGAAAGAAAAGTTGGCCAGTTTCTATCAAGGAAGCACAAAATAAGAACATAAAGTACAACATACTTGTTATCTTTGCAAAGTTTGCCTTTGACTGGTCAAACATGTCCGTGATGCCAAGGTTTTTAAGGGGTTCCTTTAGGTCTGTTTCGGCTTCTGCAGAGAACCTACAACACACAAACATTAGGATTTTATGAAAAATAATCTTAATTTACTAGATGAGCTAGACTTAAACCAAATTGCAGAATAAAATGGTTTTGCATGAGCAAGCACGTGGCTCAGACTGCCTTAGTAGCTATGTTGACTGAAGATTGCTCAAAATGCAATTACATTAAAGTTATCCAGCCATTACTCAAACTCCAATCTTCCATATGCCACAACATTCTAAACAAATATATATATATATATATATATATATATATATATATATATATATATTTTTTTTTTTTTTTAAAATTTTAAAGAAGGTATTTATAAACCGCCTATCAAGGTTTCTAAGCGGTTTACAATTTGGCACTCAAGCAGTAGGCTTACAATCTAATGTACCTGGGACAATGGAGGATTGAGTGACTTGTCCAGGCTCACAAGGTGCAGCATAGGGTTTGAACCCACAACCTCAGGGTGCCGAGGCTGTAGCTTTAACCACTAGGCCACTCCTTCCTCCATACTCGTATTCCTGATGCTATACACAGTACAATAATTTGCATAATACTGACATTAGTGATTATTCAGGCATTTATATAGTGATATATCCCAGTTATAGGTGAGAGGTGAGCAACATCGAATGAACTGTGGTTCATACTGTGAGATAAATATATATAAAATTCTATTCAAAATTAATGTAGGCATAATAATGCTTTGTCCCACAGAGTGCACAGTATTTAAATACTTATTTGAGACAATGGGAGCAATTTGATCTTAGATCAGGATTATTTCAATCCAGATCTCCGAGTTCTTACTCCATTATGTTAATCACTAGATCTCTAACAAATTATAAAACTGTTTACAGGATCCCAATACGAAACTAATTTCATGGATTTACAACTCCTTGAAGCTCTCCTTTAAAGCAAACAAAAGAAGACATCACTTATTCCACAATATATGAATACTCTTCTACACTGTATTGACCAGGGTTTGAGCATTTTCTAATTCTCTATGCCTTCAACCATATTCTTAACAAGTAAAACCATATTAAAAACCCCAGAAATTTAAAAAGCAAGTCTTACTTGGGCAATATAACTTGCACCCTTTTTTGGTTCATAGTCATCCAGGTCTGTATGGTCTTTGTGCTGATATGAGGTATGATCGCAGAAAGGGGAGTACTCTCTTCTATTGGAATGGCAATTAACATGCTAAGACTTTCACCCTGGTATGGCAACTCAATGACATTGTACCACAGACCACTAGGTGTACTCGTAGAGCCTATAAAATAAGAGATTTTTTCTTATTTATTTCAGCAACTATGAATAGAAATTCAGCAATTTATGGATACTGTTATCCCCATATTTAAGGAACCATGTAGAGAATGACAAAGGGACAAAATTTTCTCCGTCCCCCCAAGTTTTGTCCCTGCCCCATTCCTGTAAGCTCTACCTTAACCGCACAAGCCTCGAACACTTATGATTTTAAAGTGTTTGAGGCTTGTGCAGCTGAGGACAGTTTTGAAGGAATGGGGCAAGAACAGGAAAAGAACTCGCTGGGAGGGGAAAATGAGTTCCTGCGGAGATGGGGAAAAATTTGTCCCCGTGTCATTCTCTAGAACCATGCATTATTAGTGCATGTGCTAAAATGCCTTAGGACCTGATTCTCAAAACCGTGCCCTAAGTTAGGTGATGGTAGGCGCCCTACCGCCACCTAACTTAATTGGTTTAATTGGTGAGGTAATTGACCGTGTCGTTTAAAACCAATTTTAAAAATGCCATCCAAGTCCTGTCCATAGAGGTGCCTGCCATCACCTACATCAAAAGTAGGACCAATTGAGTCAAAGAACGATGCTTGACTGGGCGGTTGTATCCTTACACACACAGATGCTCATAATATTGACAGACTCTCGCGTACGCAATGTACATGTCATCTATTCTAGTGTACAGTACTCCCCTGATATTCACGGGGGTTCTGTTCCAGGAACCCCCGTGAATCTTGAAAAACCGCAAATATGGTTTTTAGCAGGGAAGACTGGAGAGGGCAGCTGGTGAGGCAGGAGAGAGCAGCCAGAGCGCCGGCGAGTGAAGGAAATCACTCACGGTATGCTCCGACCGTCTCTTCCTGCACTAAAGTCGGGCCTCACCAATCAGGAACTGCGTGTCAAAGCAGCTCCTGATTAGTGAGGCCCTACTTTAGTGCAGGAAGAGGTGGTCAGAGCATACCGCGAGTGATTTACTTCAGTCGCCGGCGCTCCGGTTGCCCTTTCTTGCCCAGTTATTCGCGGTCAAAAAAATACCACGAATGACTGAGACCGTGAATCGACGACCACAAATGACCAGGGGAGCACTGTATACGTATGAAGGGAATTTTTTTTTTTTTTTAAATAAAAGTAAGTAAAATTCTGGAATCTCTTGTGGCACACCTGAAATCTCTTCCAGGCACACCACTGTGCTGTGACACACAGTTTGAGAGATACTGCCTTTGATTACAAGACTTTTAGGAGTGTCAGGTCAAAAGCGCGCCGGGACAAAGGCGCGCCCAGACAAATGAGCGCAGCGTGGAGGCACGCGCCGCACAAAATTACTGTTTTTAGGGATCCACTTTACTTAATAGACATCGCGCCGCGTTGGAGGGGGTTTGGGGGGTTGTAACCCCCCACATTTTACTGAAAACTTCACTTTTTCCCTGTTTTTAGGGAAAAAGTGAAGTTTACAGTAAAATGTGGAGGGTTACAACCCCCCAAACCCCCTATAACGCCGGCGCGATCTCTATTAATTAAACTGGGGGGGCTCCCCAACAAAACCCCCTGTTGGAGCCCCTAAAAACTGTAATTTTCTTCAGCGCGCGCCTCCATCTTGCGCTCAGTTGTCGGCGCGCGCCTTTGTCTTTCGCGACGTTGTCTATGAACCCTTTTGGGGATAGGGCCACTAGTTTAGGTTGCTTTGGAATCTATGTAATATTTGAGACGACTTTTTTAAACAAGCATTTGAAATTTTACAACCAAGCAAGTAACCTGTATAGAAAAGGCTGGACGATCAGGAAGAAAAAAAAGGTTAGAGTATTCACCTTTATATAGACAACCTCTATCTCTTTTTGTAAGAAAATTTCCCGTGTCTCTCCCATTGCTTCGGCTATCCACTTAACACTGTAAGCTTTTTGGAGAAGGTACATATTGTGTTCCTGAATAACTATCACTGTACAGCACTGCATATGTCCAGTAGCACAAACACAATACATAGTTTTTAATACACACATATAAATGTCTAGAATCTATTAATTTACCACTTCTGAACACAGAGAGTTGAGCCAGCATGGGTACTTGGTAGACTTTGCCATTAGGTCCATTAAAGTTCCGTTTCTTTGTATTCTCAGGCTGGAAACGCGACTTCCACTGCCCCTTGAAGTACATGGCATTGACTAGCACGAGTCTGGTAAGTGTGCTATCGATAATATCTGGTGAAATTAGATTCTCGATCATACCTGATGTTAAGTGAGGAGATAATGATATGTATAAGCAAAGACAAAAAATATGCATTCTTCCCAAAAAACAAGTCTCACAGCTGAAAATGATAAAAAACAAGAAGGTTCAAACAAAAACACCACTTTCCTATTTATGCCAGTTTCAGATTAAGATTTTCTACATGCATCCATGGACACTCAGATTTGTAGTTTATGCTTTTATGCCATGTTCATTGCTTTTGTAATTTTTGCTTGTTTTGCATAGTTATATGCTTTAGGACATATGCTTTTGTATCCATACCAAAATGGTGGAAGTAATGTTTACAATGCCCTTTCCTTGTCTCACAAAGATTTTCTACATGCAATTATATTTAAAATTTGTGAGCTAGTAAAAGTCAGGATAGTTTTGAGAGACATTAGAACCTCGCACCAAATGGCAATATGAAGAAGTCAGCAGAGCAGGTGAAACGGAGATCTCAGCCAGAAACGGTATGATGCATTTTTGAAAGAGGCCCCTGTTAATAGTCAAGCTCGCGGACTGTGAAGAGAGCGTGGATTGGAATAAGTGCCTGGAAATGAAATACACTGGTGTAGATAAGTGGTCTTAAATGCTAAGTAATTACCTACATTTCTCCATTGTTGCTTGCTTCCCAAAGAGCGGACTGAGTGCACAGCACCGAGCAGTTTCTTTAACCCTTTCAGGACCATAAGGATCGTAGGCCAATTTTTGTGGTTTTGACGACATTTTTATGGTAAAAAGGGCTTGCAGATGCCAAAAAATTGATTTTTTTTGTGAAATATCATTATTTTTATTTAAAAAAAATCACACTTCTGGCTTATGGACAGTGTGGCAAGTGAATCTTCTCGTCAATCTAGCAACGACGCTAATGAATGAATGTCGGAACCAGTTTGTTTACATAAAGGCAGTATAATATGGAATCCGTACATATCAAATTTAGAACTGTAGACTATCCCAATCAAAATTTATAGGATTTTAAAGTTATGGGACAAATATGTCTCTTGGTCCTGAAAGGGTTAAGCAACAATTTAGTGCTATGCTTAGAATTTGTTGCTCCCTAATTAACCTCCCCTTTTACAAAACCGTAATGGCGGTTTTTAGCGCTGGCTGTTGCGATAACTGCTCCGATGCTCATAGGAATTCTATGAGCATCAGAGCTAATACCGCCATGGCTGGAGCTAAAAACCACGCTACAGTTTTGTTAAAAAAAAAAAAAAAAAGGGGAGGACGGGGGGGGGGGGGGGGGATAGTAAAGTTTGTGTGGTACAAAGACTATGAAGCTGCACCATCTAATTTTTCCTCTATAAAATGGTCTTCACTAACATTTTCCCTGAAAGAAACTCATTCCCCAGTTCCGTTTTATCTCTGGGGTCAAGTCTCAGAACCTTTTGCTTTGAAGCAGATATTGGTTTTACAGTGTGTTGCTTTTCTGTTAACTATAGCATTGCACCTGTAGAGCTTAATTTTGTATCAGGATGCCTCTGTGAGAAGACTATTTTAAGGTGGCATGTCAAAAGTGCATCAGACATTGGCGCACCGACATCTCCGCACAGGACGAATGCGCGCTGCTGGTTCCGCCGCTTTTACGCATTACCATTACCACTACACTTATAACTGCTCGCGCTCCTGTTCGGGGGGGGGGGGGTCGGGGAGGGAGAACCCCCCTAGCACACTGAAAACTCCCGAACAGTAAGAGAACGGAAGTTTTCAGTGTACTGGGGGAAGGCCCCCCTCCAACCCCCCCCTCAGAACGCTAAGGCGTGAAAGCGGTGGAACCGGCGGTTCGTATTTGTCCTGCACGTAGATGTCGGCGCGCCAATGTCCTGCACACTTTCATCGGTGTACCCTATTTTAAACATATTTTATAAAGGCAATATAGATACCTAAGTGGCTTTCTAAAATATTCTCCCACATCCAGGCCCAACAATGCACAAACATTCATCAATGCACAGGGAGAGGAATAGCAAACAGGAAAAAAGGAGGCGATAGTGCTTCTAAATAAGCCTCATTTACAGTACCGTGTGCAGTTCTGGATACAGATATAAGTTGGATGAAGTCGGTCCAGATGGCGGCTACTAAAATGGTCAGTAGTCTTCATCATAAAGCAAATGGGGACGGATTTGAAGATCTCAATATGTATTTTTTGGAAGAAAAGCAGGAAAGGGGAGATACCATTAGACATCTAAATACCTCTTTGGTATAAATGCACAGGAGGTTCTTGTTGTTAGGTGTCATCAACTCATGCTCAAGTCCTAGCGACTTGATGAATTGCGGATCTAAAAAAGAAATCTGTTTTGTGCTAGTCCATAAAAGGTTCCCCCAGCATCCACCCCATGGTTGTTTTCAAAATGAAAACAAAGAAAAATCCCACAGGTCTGCAGTAAAAGGCAAACGCCAAAAACAAAGCAAAGAGTGCAGAGTGGAATGTACAAGGTGCAGGAATCTTTATTAAAGGTCTATACAAAATTGTAATTCATAAAAATGGCTTTCATATACATGGAGTGCGGACCCAACATGGTCCGTGTTTCGGAGAAACACTCCTTCCTCAGGGGACCAGAATGTCCGATGTATCACATCTAGAGAGTAATGCGGAGAGCACCGTTGTTGTATAAAATAACAAAAATTTGTTAGTCAAAGACGAGAAGTTCCCCTTCCGGGCTAACGTACAGTGTGGGTACTGCAACCGAAAGAGAAAGTGTCCAGCCATCTGATTGCAGTTCACCCTCTTCGCCTAGTTCCTTCGATCATCCCAAACATGATGTCCTTTTCCAGTGATATCTCTCTCTTGATGGTGCGACCAAAATAAGACAGTCATAACTTCATTTGGGCTTCGAGTGATATAGCTGGTTTGATTTCTTCCAGAATTGATTTGTTAGTTCTTCTGGCGGTCCACAGAATGCCTAAAATCCTTCTCATGGATTTTGTTAAATACAGCTCTGCTTTTCTATATCCTCCCCAGTTATGTACAAACACCAGCATCTTCCCCCCTTCTTAGACTGGACCCCAACACTCTCCTTTCCTTATCCCATGCCAGACCACAGCTTACATCCCCTTATTACCTCTAGACCTGACCAGTCCTGAAGCTGCATCAGCTTCTTCCTTTTTCTGGCCCATGCAGCGAGACATCTGCCTTCTTCCTGCCCATTCAAGCAATACAGATGCAGGCTTCCCTGTCCAGCCTTACATAGTCATCATCCCGTGATCTCCCTAGTGTCCCTACAGCAAGCAATGGATCATGATGACCCCTAAACTATTTGGCCCATCAATGACATGTCCCATTATCCATGACCACCCACAACATACAATATAAATCAATGACAATTCTAAAGTATAGAACTGTTTAATAAGGAGAACACTGTTCAAGTCAAATGACCACTGTAACAGATAAGTGTGAAGACATATTTGAAAATGAGTTTGAGTCTGTAGGTCCCTGCTTCACATTTTCAATATACAGACCCATCTTTATTTTTGTTTACAACCCATTCAATCCACTTACCTGTGTCATGCTGACCCATTTCTTTTTTCCTGCAGAGACAAAGCAATTTCTTTCTGAACCTTAATGTCTACATGCCAAGGAGTTTCCATAACAATTCTCTCCCTTCGATATAGTTCCCCCTCATCTGCCAATCCCCTTTCTAAGTCATTCTTAACCAACTAATCTTACCCTCCCCTTCCTTCACCAAGAGGAGAGTAATGGTGTTTTAGATCATGTCCGAGTCCTCCTGCCACATGCACCAGACTTGGAAAAAAAAAAATATCTGAATCATCCCATTATTCAAACCATGATCAAGACAAATCAGATGCAATTTGCATCACCGTTCGCTTCCTGTTTGGCAGAAAGTGTGGGGAGAAGAGTGCAGAAATGATAAGAGTAGCCACAGAAGAGCAGGATCTGCATGTGGGAATAGAGGGTTCACTTGTGTGCATTCATTCGAGCAAGTACAAAACCTGGATTTCTTCTCTCCTCTAGCTTGCCATGAATCCTATTTGTGCAAAATAGCAAACCCTACAGCAAGGACCATATCTTATGGCCTGTGCTGCAGTATCTAGGGAAACCAGGCGCTATGCTTACTTTTCAGTCATTCTTTGGCCTATTTTATTCGCTCCTAGGCTGAAATTTTTGTTCTACAGTTCAATATTTCATTTACTAGCGTGGATACAAGTGGTTTGCCTAGGAGTGCCATAGTGAAATCCTGTACCATCATCAGTTTCTCACCTCTTTTAAATTATCAAACTATCAGTCAATTTTAAACCACATCAGATAAGTATACATGGAAATTAATTGTTACTACACAATGGTAAAATAAATGCAAAATTCTTTAAAAGACATACTCACCCTTTGTTACATTTTTAACCCACTGGTTGATGGTGGAGGATGCCACAGTCTTGTCCTCAAAATCCAGACTCCTGACTTCACTGTGAAACACATCTTTGTTTCTTGAAACAAAAGGCACTTCCATTTTAAATCCACTCTTCACAAACACTGCATTAGCAGTTGTTACAATATCCTTATTCTTATTCTTCTTCGACATTATGACCTTGTTGTTCTTCTTTAATATTTTACCCACGTCTTCATCGATCAACAACAAAGAAGGAATCAAATATTCAGTCTACAGAAAACAAGATTTATCCCTCATTGCTTGGAGTGTCTACTAGAAGGGTATTGGTGCTTAGGGATTCAACTTACACCTGCATTTTAGAACGTCCTTGTGGGATTACCACCCACATTTAGCTTCAGATCAGAAATCATACAGATAGCCAGTGCGATTTTCAGGTTATTCATAATGAAATATGTATGAGATACATTTGCATGCAATGGAAGCAAGCATGAAGGTCCTATGCATTCATTGCAAATATCCTGAAAACATACGTAGCTAGAGGCCTGCTAGGACAAGTCTGGGACTCGCTGGTTTTGGTAGTCCAGGTCAGATCAAGCTTCTTAAACATGTCTTAGTGACCCTCACAGCTAACTGGGATTTCAAGATATCCACAATGAATATGGAAGAGAGAAAAAAATATTACAAGTCACCAATTGACTGTAGATTCCTATTAAAAAAAAAAACAACTACCTATGAGGGTCAGTAGGACAGGTTTTAAGATGCCTCGGTCTAAATCAGTTTTTTTATTTATATACCAAGCTATATAATAACGTTAGAAATAATCATTAACACAATTTTTAACTCACTCCGCTACTGAGGAACAAAAAAGTAAACAGTTTAAGGATATAGCAATAATCACATGCAGATTCAAATTTAACATAACATGAAAAAGTTAAAATGAAATATTCACTGTACAGCAGAATCCCAAAACAGCTAAGGATAAGAATCAAAACAAAACTAATTACTTAAGAATAAATGACATATCTACACTTGATTTCTAATTGCTTTTATAAAAATTTATCCTAAAGAGTTATACAATTGAAATATAAAATTTACAAGAAAACCCCCAACATAAATAACAAATGACACTCCCACACTTGTCACTGGCCACTGCAGGATACCAGTCAATGGCGTAGTAAAGGGAGGGAGGGCCTCAGGCGCCATGTCAGTGGGGGTGGCAGCACCTCTCCACCGCACCACGCTTGCACCATCCCTCCTCTGTAGATCTTCACTAGCACGAGCAACTTCTCTTTCCTATTGCTCGTGCCAGACTGGTTCCCTTCTGAATTACTTCCAGGTAACGGGGCCAGGAAGTTACAATGGAGGGAAATCCAATGCTGGCGAGAGGAGCATGCTGACTCACGCTGGCGAAATTTTAGGAGGTGGTGAGGAAGGAGAGCGCAAGAGTGGAGTAGGGGGCAGGAAAGAGTGGAGGCGCAGAGAGCCCAGGCGCCTCCTACCCTTACCATGCCACTAACCAGGATTGAACTAACCTCTATTAAATGTCTACAAAAGAGAGATGTGCACAGTGACATATTCTGTTCCCCATCCCTGGTCAATTCTTTTCCATTCCCGCCATTTTTAGTACTATCCCCACATCATCCCTGTCATATCAGTATGTCCCTGCATCATCTCTGTCCCCAACCTGAATTTAATGGGTCTTGTAATGTGTCCTCTCTCTCTATCCCCCAAGTTCAAACTCTCCTCCTCCCTCAGAGGCATCTATCCCCATTTCCTTCCTCCCTATCCCCCATCTTGTCCCTGCCCTTGTTCTTTTAATTCCCTTCCACCTATCTTCATGATCTGACATCACCTCTCCCACCCCTTCCAGATCCAATGTGATTGTCTTTCCATCCTTTCCACAGACATACATGTTCTGGCATCACCTCCCACCACCTCCTTTTGGACCAAACACTGCTCTTCTCTGCCACCCACATGCTGCCTACCTACTGACGTGGTTCAGGTCAGAGGGAAGAGCCCAGGGTAGGCCTCAGGCAGCCTTTCTATACGAAAGACTGACTGCAAAGGTAGGTGGTGGGTAGGTGGCAGGGGAGATGATTTCAGACCAGGTGGGTGGGCAAATAGGCAGGCTCCGAGGCCGTGAGGCTGAGGTGTGCATGGGGACATCATTTAGTCACCACTCCACCCCCTGTACCCCTCTCCATACATCCCTTCCGCTCCCCACGGTAATAAAGATTTTTTTTTTGTCCCAATCCCCGCAGGTTTCCCGTTGTCCCCATCCCTGTGCACACCTACAAGGCAACCGGGTTGTCATGTTTTGTAAAAAGAAAGGCCCTTTTACCAAGTCAAGAATTTTGAGTTGTCAATGAAAAAGCCTGTTTAAGAGCTGATGTGAGCTTAGCTTGAGAAACAGGAAATGAACAGCAACCCCTCTTGGGCTGATCACAGACTTATCACCACTGTCAAATATTCTAATCTAGTCCCTGATCATGCCTAGCTTTGCAGAGTAGGACATGGCTCAGCAGGTGAGAGTCAATTCAAGCTTTGGACTACAGGAAACTATATGGTCTCTTATCAGAATTGTCTAGGTGCTGCTACAGAAAATTCCATTCCCAATACGTGTTAAACAATATTTTTTAAAAATTTGCAACGGTATAAAAATGTTTTTAAAAGTCATAGAAAAATCTAAAGGGTTGATATTCAACATGGTTTAAATTGGCAGGAAAGATTTCTGCCTGCTTAAAACAAACACACTGAGTGTGCCAGCTGCCAATATTCAACAGCACTTCACTGAGCAGGACCTCTAAATATCACCTTTAACTACTCGGTCTAAAACCGGCCAGTGGAGAGGCAGCCTGGACTGAAATTAAAAAACAAAGCAAAACTGTGTTTTAATTATGTATGTCAGTATATCACAAATAGTGTGCCATGGTGAGATTCCGGGTGCTGCGAGACACCAGCGAGGAGGAGAAGCACCACCCGGCGAGACTCAAGAGTATTTGGCACCAATATTCAATACTATACTCGATAACGATACCACAATAGCGCTGAAATTACAATATTGCACTCTTAATCCATTGTTGATCTGGCACACATTATAAGGGTCATCAGAACGCCATCCAAGTCATATAGCTCAGTGTGGCAGCACTCCTCCTACATCCATATATCTATGAGGAGTGCTGCCACACTGAGCTATATGTCTTGCATGGCGTTCTGACGACCCTTATGAGGTGTGCCAGATCAACAACAGATTAAGAATGCAATATTGTAATTTCAGCATTATTGTGGTATCAAGTTATTGAGTCTCGCAGTGAGAGGCATATCCTGTAGGCAGTCAGCCGGCACCTCTCCTCCTCACCAATGCTTCTCCTCCTCTAGCACTCCTCCACCTGAGTAGTAATTGCAGGCTCATGGCTCCGTATGGAGGGCTCCACTCATATGCAGCTATTGATGTGTTGATGTCACACATGTGCATGACATCACTGCATTGACGTCCGCGCACTTCTGGATGCCATCCAGCTGTGGCCTCAAGTTGCGTGCCATGGCTTTAAAAAAGTTTGTGGGACACTGATGTATGTAATGTTGTAATCCACTTTGAATAAAGGTAGAATACAAGTAATAAACTATAAGTTGGGGAAGAGTCAGCATTGGTCATATTCAATGTTAGGATCTATACTGCCAAGCAGCCAGATAGCTAAGTGACCAAAGATAGGGCCATATTGTCCTATGTGGGTGCCAGCACTGAATACCAGTCAGCATAGCTTCCAGGTCACAGCTGCTGAGTTGCCAAATTGATTCCCCCTGATCCTCATCCACAAAACCCTCCTTCAAGTTCTGATCCTATCCCCATACCCCCTCTTCCCCAGTTCCAATTCCCCTAATCCTCCCTCCTTGGAAGTTCACATTCCCTCCAAACTCCCCTCCCCCTGAAAGTCTAGTGGTCCCTTCTCTGTTCCTACCTCATCCAGTCCCAGGTTCAAAATGGCCACAACTACCCCCAGTGGTAGACTTGCAGTACTATTGTTAGGGAGGTCAACCTTCCATACAAGGTGACACTGAAGGATAAATTAAAAACAACAACAACAAACAAAACAACTTACCATGCATACGATATCGCATCACTGTAGCCAATTGCTTCTTAGTTTTACCATCTGCACCAAACTGAAGCATTCCCAGTAACGATGCAATCCCATGAGGAGATATAACAACATTTTCCTCAGGCTTGGATTTCACTAGCTGGTTAAAAACCTGGATTCCAAGGTCTGAGCCAAGCTCCTCTGGAGTCACAGAACTGAGTTGGGAATATGCCACTGTTAAAGTCATCACAGCAGCAAATAATAGGAGAGGCAAAAGTCTCGTCATGGTTTTTTTCTCACTAACACTACCTAGAGAAAGAAAATAGACACAGTAAGACACTATTTTTTTTCTGTTTCAAAGGCAAAGATAAAATTATACAAACACCACAACAGATAGTCACCCAGACTGAATTAAATTACAAACAGAACATATACAAAATTTCCATTTGCAAAGCTATGAAAAAGATTTGAATACTGTGGCAAACCAAATGTTCCCTGCAGCTATAGCATAGATTACTCTGACCTGCTGCCTTGCATGGTCAAAAATACATTTCACTGAAGAAAGAACACAAGAAATAAAATCTGCAGAGCATACAATACACAATGCCTAATGTGACTGGTACAGATTTACACGGAAAGCTTACCATCCTCTCCTCCATCCCTGAAAACCTAGGCCCTCCCGAGAGAGGTGGTGGAGATGAAAACGGTGATGGAGTTCAAAAATGCAAGGGATGAACACAGAGGATCTAGAATCAGAAAATAATAGTAAATATTGAAGCACTAAGGCCAGTACTGGGCAGACTTGCACGGTCTGTGTCTGTGTATGGCCATTTGGTGGAGGATGGGCTGGGAAGGGCTTCAATGGCTGGGAGCGTGTAGATGGACTGGAGTGAGTTTTGATGGAGACTTCAGTAGTTGGAACCTAAAACCAGTACCGGGCAGAGCTTTGGATTCTTGCCCAGAAATAACTAGAAAATAAAACTCAACAAATTTTTAGATTGAAGCAGGTTGTGCAGACTAGATAGACCATTCGGGTCTTTATCTGCTGTCATCTACTATGTTACAATGTTACTAGAACACATCCATTTAACTTCAACAGACTATATGGCAGATTATTTTTCTATGCTTGGCTGCGACAACTTGAATAGTGCAACACCTTGTTGACATCTGTAGGCTTACAATACAGTGTGGTTAAGAAAATCATCATCAACATATCCAATTCTGATATCCAAAAATGTGATCTCCCTTTTGAAGAGTCTGTTTCAGTAGTTCCAGTGTTTGAAGAATGATAGAGCACAGTGTGTGAGATAAGTGAACTGAGTTTCATTTCTCTGGGGCAGAGCTCATATGAATTGACCACATTTTTTGTGGTTGCAAGTGTTACAGTCCCTTGATGTTTTTTTTACACTCTTGTAGTCATCAGATTTTTTTTGTTTATTGGTGTGAACTCCAGGTATAAAAGACAAATTTATATATATCGGAAATAAAAAAAAAAAAAGAGAAGACACAGTGTCAATGGTTTTCTATTTTAGGGTCCAAGAACCACAATATTGAAGTCTGTTTTTCTCCACTTTTGTCATTATTATTTTGGATTATTTCCAGTTATGTTTGTCTGATTGGTGGTTCCATCAATACTTAACACGTGACTTTAATTCATTTTGGGGTAGCTATCTCCCTTTATAAAACATCCACAATAACTTTAAATTCTTACCTCTTAAATTTAACCAGTCTTAAAAAAGTTCACCACTTATGCTTCCTCACCTTGCCAATTCATAAGAAAGACCTGGCAAAGCTTGAAGAATAGTCTGAAATTTGGTAGCTAAAATTTAATGCTAAGAAATGAAAGGTCATGCATTTGGGTTGCAAAAACTCAAGGGAATAGTTTAGTTTAGGGGGTGAAGAACTTATGTGCATAACAGAAGAGCGGGATTTGGGTGTGATTGGATGTGATGATTTTAAGGTGGTCAAACAGGTTGAAAAAGTGATGGCGAAAGCAAGAAGGATACTAGGGTGCATAGGGAGAGGTATGGCCAGTAGGAAAAAGGAGGTATTGATGCCCCTGTATAAGACTCTGGTGAGACCTCACCTTCAAAAAGATATAAAAAGGACAGAGTCAGTCCAGAGAAAGGCTTATAAAATGGGGCGAGGTCTTCATCATAATGTGTATGGGGATAGACTTAAAGATCTCAATTTGTATACTTTGAAGGAAAGGCAGGAGAGGGGAGATATAAATACCTACATGGCGTAAATGCGCATGAATCGAGTCTCTTTTCATTTGAAAGGAAGCTCTGGAATTAGAGGGCATAGAATGAAGTTAAGAGGCGAGAGACTCAGGGGTAATCTAAGGAAATACTTTTTTACAGAAAGGGTGGTAGATGCATGGACAGTCTCCTGGTAGAGGTGGTGGAGACAAAGACTATCTGATTTCAAGAAAGCCTGGGATATGCACGTGGCATCCTTAGACAGAGAGGAAGAGATAACTGTTACTGTGGATGAGCAGACTGGATAGACCATTTGGCCTTTATCTGCCATCATGTTTCTATGGTCACTTAAAGTTTCTATCTTCAAAACTGGCAACATAAAGGTTAGCAACAGAAGGTTTTAAACTATTATAAATGTAATTTTTCTAATGATTTTTTTAGTGTTTTACTATCCCCACTTTTACTAAGCCCGTAGCATCGAAGCAGCATCAGAGCATTTAGCGTTCGGGGCTACAGTAGAAACCTCTACCGCGGCTTGGTAAAAGAGGGCCTACGTTATTTATTGTTTTAAAGACTATAATGTTTAAACGGTACAACTAAATGCTTTGCGCCTTCGAGGCACCCTAAAACCAGTGATGTCATCAGAGCACAACTGGAATGCACGAAATGGTCATTGGAATGTATTTTTCAGTGCTTTTATCGATTTAAGCAGATATTTGGTGGGGGGGTTAGCGATTCTAGTAGGGCATGTCTTGCTCTTTCAACATCTGGTAAGGGGGTTCCATTTTTGAAGGGCTCAATAAAAGCACTATTTGTTAAGCTTTAATGACTTGTGACCCCCTATAAAGCAACTATATCTTTACTACATCCAAGCTTGGTTTCGTTTTAATTCACAAACTGTGACTGCTATGGCTGCAAGTACTGTTTATCTTTAAAAAAGTGCACTTTTAATTGATAAGTAAAAAAAACAAAACCAAAACCCCCCAAACAATTGCATATGATTAATTGTGCAGTTCTGTATACTTTTAGATTCTGCCAAACTTTGTTAATCTAGAACAGGGGTGTCAAAGTCCCTCCTTGAGGGCCACAATCCAAACAGGTTTTCATGATTTCTCCAATGAATATGTATGAGATCTATTTGCATGCACTGCTTTCATTGTATGCTAATAGATCTCATGCATATTCATTGGGGCCCTCGAGGAGGGTCTTTGACACCTCTGATCTAGAAGGAAGGGTTTTTAATTTGATTCCCAAGTTAAAAGATGACATTAAGGCACGACGTTTGACTCTGGACTTACCATAAAATGTCAGGTGGATAAGACTATTCAATTTGCCTTGACCCATCTTCAAATTTGTACAAGTTGAAACCGATCTTACTACAAACATATTCCCAAAGTGTGATACAAAAGCATGGTGCTGTCAAATCTGGACTACCTGTAATGCTTTGTATCTTGGCACGTCAAGTGCAAGATGTAGGGCATTGAAATTGGCTCAAAATACAGCAGGCAAGGCTAGTTATGAGGAAATCTAAAATGGATCATATAACACCAGTACTGAAGCAGTTGCCTAGAAAGTGGGCGCCTGCCGCATGTCAATCACGACCAGGCACTTTCAGAAATACAGGCACCTCGCAAGGACCCTAGGTGTCCAGAAATGCAGGCCAGGGTTTTACAGGCCTATATTTCCAGCACCCAGAGTCTTTGCAGAATCACAGCTAGCATCAAAGTCTGGCGCCACTCTTAAAGATGCCCACTTCTGGGCTTCAATGTCACTAGGTGATGCTAGGTGCCAGACCCAGAAGTCACCTAGTGTCACCTAATTTTTTTTGTTTTGAGGAGGTTTTTAATGGTTTTAAAAATGGCACAACCAATTATTGCACCACATAGAACCAATTAAAACCCTTAAGTTAATTGTCAATAGGCACGATCTAGGTGCCTGCTGGCACCTAACTTTCAGCGGCTTTTCGAGAATCCAGCCCTATGTGCATACTGTCCAAGTAGATCATTAAGATCTAAGTGGTCATTAAGGCACATTGGGGTCCTTTAAGGCGTGCTAACTGATTTAGCGCACGTTAATAATTAGCGCGCGCTAATTGCTAAGGCCCCCATTATATTTTATGGGCACCTTAGCATTTAGCGTGTGCTAAATTGATTAGCGCGCCTTAGTAAAAGGACCCCATTATGCAGACATTAGAGCTGCAACACTCTTTATTGCAGGAGCTCAGTTATGGAATGCCCTTCCTGGACAAATTTGTTTATGTACACAGCTTTTCGTTACAGCCTACAGAACTTGATAAGTAGCTTTGTAAAAGGGGTCCAAAAATCCTTTCTATCTTTGTTGGCCAGAATAGCCCAATTGTTAAAACAAAATGTTCTACTTAATCAGGTTAATTAAATCAGACAATTTCAGATTTTTAGTCTGTCTACAACTTAATAACCACACCCTAATACATAAATTCAATTTTACCTCTAAAAAAAATCAACTAGTTCAGCTGGAGATGGATGTCATCGCTATCACCATATGTTTTAAACAGCACATTAACCAAATAGAATTCAGTGACTCATTTTCACCTCGATATAATAATCCATTTTAGCAATCAAACTCGGTCATTCTTATAATCTTCATATACTCTCTCCAGAAGGAAATATAGTAAACAATCCCCAGCCTTTAAGCTGCAGCGTAAGATTCACAAATCACACCCAAATATACTCTATGATTTAATACGATGATCAATCTCTCACCCGTAACTGTTTTGCCTGCTCCTCTTCCAAACCAGCAAATTTGAGTTTTACAACAAAAGTAGAAAGTTTGTCCTTTGGGCTATCACCTTATGAACATCCATGAACTAAATTTCTGTAATGCACAGATCATCAATTTTTCTATCAGCTACTATATCCACTACGACTTCAACTTTATTTTTTTTCTGCTAAACTAATTTGGAGTTAATTAAACCAAATGATAATGTGTCAACTTGTGCTTCCAGTTTTGCATTTAAACATATGGCTCTCCAATCTGTATAATTAGCACCATAACACCCTCTACCCGTCATCACTTTGATAATAGACATGGCTATTAAAATTGCCAATCATAAAACTTTTCTATTACACTCTTCTGAAGCCCAGCTATAAAATGCTAAAAATGATATGATGATTTAATGTACCTAAAAAGTTATTCATAAACCAGTAATTTTTGTGAGGAATTCTGAACAGGTTTGTTTGGACAGCAGCATTTAAATGAGGTGTCAACGTTTGATGATGTCACTTTCAACCTTCAAGCTCAACAAGTCTAGAAGTGGATAGATGTACAATACATAAGATGACTCCAAAGCTACTCATGGTAAGGTGCCTGATTTCAGAATGTTGTCTTAAAGAAACCATATATTTACAGTGTACACAGGACTAATCAAAAGTAAACTGCTTAATGGAGTGGGAAAACACACATCAGAAGATAAAGTGACAAAATTACTCCAAATAATTAGCCAGGCGCCAGTATTCACAGAGTAGGTGGTTCTTTCAAAGTAGTTTTTTTAAACCACCCAAACATACACATATATTAGAGAATTATATGCAAGCCAGCACTACACAGATAAAATATGGGTGATGACTAAATCTGGAGTGATCAGGGTGGTTTCTCAGCCATAGAAGAGAAGAAAAGCCCAAATCTGACATTTAAACAAGCAAAGAAATAATGCAGAGAATGTCTAATAGAATCCTTTCCAACATGTGTCCATCTCTCTGTGTCTATCCAGAAAGAACGAGGGGAAGAGCAGTCTGAATACAGCAGCACCCAAATATTCCATTATTCCATTTTTTATTTTTATTGATTTTTAAACTTTGACAGTGCAATACAATTACTTGAGCATAAACATTTCATAAAACGCACTATTAAATACACAATTTATACATAAAACAATCATTTTCTCCCCCTCCTCTCAATTATTAATACAAGAAGACATATTATGCAATTACAATATTATAATTAAAAAATTTTAATAATCAAAATACATTTCCTTCCCCCCAGGATGTGTAAGGAAATAATTTTAAAAAATATGTGACAATTATTGCGATGCAACAAATGCAGTCAATGGGCTGCACACTCCGCATTTATTCTCTCATATTTATAAGTGGTACAAACATTTGTCCACCAAAATGTGTAAATCAGTCTGTCGTATCTCTTCCAATTACGTGTAACCATTTGAAAAGCTATTCACGTCATGATCAAAAAAACATTCCATTACTGTATTTCAAAGAACAAAAAAAAAAAAGAAAAAGTGTTATCATTGTTTTTATGTCACTATCAACAAATTACAAAGAACAGATTTTATAGTGTGTCACTGCCCCAAGTCCAATAGATAATGCCATGCCAGCTCTAGTTGACAGTACACGTGGCAGGGCATAATAATAATAATAAACGCCTAACGTCTGATTTGTATATAGGACGCTAGTCGCCCAAAGTCGGCAGCGGAAAAATGTCTATTCTCAAAAAGTGCGCCTAAAATTTATTTTACGAAAATCGTCTCTGTATGTCCAAGCATTTGATCGTCCAGACCGCTACTACGTCTATCTTTATACCACATTCTCAACCAAAAAATTTGTCCAAGTCCCAAACACCCAGAACAAGACCTTTTGGACATGGGAGGGGCCACCCAGACATGGCAACAGAGCAGAGGGGCACCTTACAGGGCACTGCTGTGAACTTCACAAAAAGAGTGCCACAAACATCTCACCAGAACTCCCTTATAGGTCAGCCCCCCAAAATCCACCTATCTACAATCCCAATAGCGCTTATGGCTGCAGGTGCCACCTATATGGCAGTACAGTAGGGTTTTAGGAGGACTCACATTTTCCACCATTAATGTAGTGGTTAGAGTGGCTTATGGGCCTGGGTCCTCCTCTCTATGGTTCAGTAACCCACCTTCAGACCACTTAAGCTACCTCTATGCTGCTCTACTAAGTTTTCCTATAGTAGTGCTGATGTTCCACAGGTAGGTACGTAAATTATATTCTGAACTTTGTGGGGGGTACAATTGGGTCAGTGAACACGGGGGGGGGGGGGGGGGGAGTGTGTGTGTGTGTGTGTGTTTACTTTGTCCCTGCACTGGTTATCTGGTCACTTTGGATATCTTATATCTGCTTTTACATCATCTAACTCACAATGTATAAATGTCTCCTAGGAAGTGTCATCAAACATTCAATTATCCCTGCAGAACAACATGTCTAGGTCAGCCCACATCCCACCCTAACTATTCCTCTAGAAATGCCCCTTTCAGCTCTGGGTGCACAGCAGGATTCAGAGGCCTGTCTTTTAGGACGACCAAACCTACTATACTGCCATAAAGGTGGCCCTGCAGCCATAAGGGCTATTGGAGTGGAAGACAAGTGGGTATAGTAGGTTTTGGGGTAGTTTAGAGGGCTCACCATGCACTATAAAAGGTGGTTATGGTGAATGTACTATACCTGGCATCCTTTATGTGAAGTTCACAGTAGCACCCTTAAGGTGCCCCACTGCTCTGTTGGCATGTCTGTGTGGCCAGTCCATTAAAATGCTAGCCCCCCTTCCAGGTCCAAACGAGCTCATTTTGGAAGATTTTATTTTCAAAAATGGCCAGAAAAGATAGATGTCCTAAGGGCCAGAATGTCTAGACAAGCCATTAAAAAAAAAAAAAGACAAGACGTCTTGAGGTTTCAAAAATGACCATTTTCCCAACCAAACTTTTGGACGTCCTTACGGAAACATCCAAAATCAGACTTAAGACATCCCATTGAAAATGCCTCTTGATGGCTTGATGTTAGTGTACAAATCCCTCCACATGGCGTCAGACTACATGTTAAGTAAGCTTCCTCCATACGTGCCGAACAGACCACACCGCTCCCTGGAGGAAATATACCCCCAAACACCTCCTGGTCGTGCCCTCCAACTACAGAATGCCAGACGACGATCCTACTCCCATTTTTTTACCAAGCTATTGGTATCAGCTGTCCCATCAGATCAGATCCATTGAAGGAGTCCTAAATTTTAGAAAAGCAATAAAAATCTACCTCTTCACTTAGGGCCTGTTTTACAAAGCCGCAGAGCAACAGCCCCGAAGCCCTTTAAATCTCTATGGGCTTAGGGGCCGTTACCGTGGCTTTGTAAAACAGGCTCTTAGTCTCTTGCCTATTGTCATATGAGTAATTAAAAAAAAAGTATATTGGAATTACTGTAGATCCTCTGTATATGTCGAGTTAGGATGAACACATTGTATTGTAAGTATGCCAAACTTTAATCCGTTTTGACTGCGTATTATGTATGTTTAACCTGTAACCCGTTCCAGCTCATTGGGGAGAATGGGATAAGAAAAACAAAATAACCATATCGCAAAAATGTATCTGGCATCAAGTTGCAACCAGTCAAACACCAAGTTTGGGTTTTTCAGTACCAAATTTTGAATTCTTTTCCAGAGGGACCAAACTTGAATAGTGTCAATATAAAAATAAAAACAAAGGAATAAAGTAGAGGAGCATAAGTCATTAGAATTCCTGTCCCATCCCTCTGCCTCCCAGTGGTAGGTCAGTACAGTACAGTTCTGACAGGTAGAAAAAAAATGGAAGTTTTGGGGTAAGAAAACAGGCATTTATAAAGAAATTGCTCCTTGATGTACAATGATGCTGAAAGGGTAAGGGGGACAAGGTGAAATAAGCGAAGAGGATCAGGATTTATCTTCATGCATTTAAAATTTCTACATCTATGAGCATTCCCTAACTTTGGTATAGGATTCCTGTGAATACCGTCTAATAATGGACCCATCTCCCACCCATCCTACCAGGAATGAACATACAGTATTCTGTTCTCCACTTCCCCCCCCCAAAAAAAAAGGGAGTTGAGGCTTGTATGATCCTTTAGAATATTTAAATTTAAGGGCTCTGAATTCAAGACCCATCCTTGGAATCCAGCACAGTGAAGGGGAAGGAAGATCGAGGCATCCCCCTTCACTGCACCGGAGGAGCCCGAGATCGGCGGTTTGCCCCGCCCCCAACAGCCACTTTCGGCACAAGTCTGCCTTTGCAGCCCTCTTAAGGGCTCTGAATTCAAGACCCATCCTTGGAATCCAGCACAGTGAAGGGGAAGGAAGATCGAGGCATCCCCCTTCACTGCACCGGAGGAGCCCGAGATCGGCGGTTTGCCCCGACCCCAACAGCCACTTTCGACACAGTCCCTCCTTCCTCCACCCCTCAAGCAAGAGAGATTTATCCTGCACTGCTCATTTAGGAGCCTTGCTCTCCTCAGCTCATTCGAGTGCTACTTTTTTTTTTTTTTTCTCAGCCCACTGCTGGTCGTCGAGGGGGAAGAAGAAAGGGAAGAAAGAAGGAAGGGGAAGGGGAAAAAAAAAAAAAAAAATGGGGCGTGGCCTGATTGCCGCGGTGATTACACATATGGTGTAACGGCTCCTTACACCCGCACCTAGTTTTAAATTAAACCGTGCTATTATATCTTATATTTTTATACAATCGGAGAGAACTTGATGCAAAGAACTTTAATTTGTATCTGAAACCGAATATCTCGGAGTTATTGAACTCGTCTGCCTAATAAACAAAACAAATCAGATCGCCACAACTGGGGTCCCTGTCGACGCTTGTTGGTAAGTGAGCCCTCTTTTAGTGCGCAACAACCCGTCATGCCAGTAAAATCGGCGAAAACGCCGAAACACAAAATTGACTACTCCATGCTCAAAATGGCGGCGTCACCAATTCCCACTCCAACCTCGATACACTGGAGTGAATGGGCACAGGAAATTTCAAAAATGGTCACTAAATCCTTGGAAGATAAACTTCATAAATTACAATCAGCAGTTGACTGCATTAATGACCGCTTTGAAACACAGGCTGGCCGTATTACAGCAGTAGAACAGAGGATATCTGAAAATGAGGACGCAGTACTACATGAACGGGAGAGTGTGATTAGTTTACAGACCCAGGTGACAGCACTGACAGAACGTTTAGATGCTCAGGAGAACCGTCAGCGTCGTAATAATATACGAGTAGTGGGGCTACCTGAGCTCCAAGCAGACCAAGACCTCTATCACTTCTTCCAAGTTTGGCTACCAAAGCAACTTGGCCTGGTGACCCCAACGTCTGGTTTTTTATGCGAACGGGCACACCGTTTGGGCCAACGTACAAGTGATAACAACCACCCGCGAACAACGATTGCTAGATACATCAACTGGAAAGAAAAGGAGCTTATCATGCAAGCTTTTCGGAAATCTGGCCGACTTGAATATAAAGGACAAAAATTGCTACTATTCAATGACTACTCTTTACATGTATCCTCCCTTCGTAAGGCGATGACACCACTATGCTCCATACTTCATCATCGAGGAGTGCGATTTGCACTTATATATCCTGCATCCTTACGCATTTGGCATGATGGGAAATCACACACCTTCACAGACACAATAACTGCTCAACAATTTATAGATTCTATACCTGTGACAGTAGCTGGCGGCGCCCTGGCGATGGATCCAACGGTCTAACTCCTCTTATTTTTGCATCTTTTAAACCTACCTTAGATTGATCAATATAGAGATATGACATCCTGCTTGGATAGCTCCAAATTCACTGTCTATTTTGTCTATTCATCTTCTTATAATTCGTAATGAATTGTATATACTATGTCATATATTCTGCTAAATCAAGCACACTAATCTCAAATTTTCTATTATTGAATAGGTGTGGAATTTATTAGTTGTTCCATATGTGTTATTATTCCGTGGTCACAGGATCACATTTAAAATGTTTTAAAATATGTAGAATAGTGTGGTCCATTCTTTTTCTGACCATATACTATGCTGATATTATTGATTTCTTTTCTTTTACTTTCACACTTTTTTTTATCTCTCTTCTTCTTAGACAGGAGTGCCTGCCCGAGCTTACAATTATATCAATTATTTTTCTGGACAGAGGAGATATAATCTATGATTCAACAATATATATCATATATTATGGCTGATTTACATGTTTTTTCCTTTAATGTGAATGGTCTTAATCATCCCATTAAAAGGAAAAAGATAGCTAATTATGTATCCAATAAACATCCTGATATAATTTATTTGCAGGAAACCCACCTCCTACCCGCTGCTGCCTCGAAATTTCAACTAAAGGGATTTTCAACTCACTTATATTCCCCTGCAACTCATCAAAAGAAAAATGGTGTGTCAATATTTCTCAATGATAAACTATTTCCCGTTATTCACAATTTTAAAATAGACACTGAAGGAAGATGGTGTCTAGTACATGCTGCGATACACTCAACTAATTTTATTTTTCTTAATATATACGGCCCGGTCAAAGACCACCCAAACTTTTTCAAAGAGCTTCAGCTGGCGATAGTTGAATTTGATACTTGTTCTCTGATATTGGGAGGGGACTTTAATCAAATTCAAGATCTATATATTGACAGATCTTCTTCTTGTAAACCCTCCAAATCCAAGTCTTTCACAGCTCTTCATGCTTTAAAGGACGCCTTTTCTCTTGTGGATCCTTGGCGCTTGCTTTACCCGAAAGGTAGAGAATACACACATTTTTCACCTCCACATAATACATACTCGAGAATTGATTATTTTCTCTTATCCCCTTCTCTTATTCAAGATCTCACCAATACCATTATACATCCAATCTCTCTCACTGATCATGCTGCCATCTCTTTATATATATCCATCTCAGCCCCACATAAGGAATCCCCCTCATGGCGGCTAAACAACGCCTTACTGCTAGACGAGGAAATTATTGAAAAAATCAATTCTTTCACTGCGGAGTTTTTTGAAAATAATTCTAAAGATCCTGAAATTTGCCCTTCCATTGTCTGGGAAGCATACAAAGTAACCCTTAGAGGTGAATTGATTAAAATTGCCTCTTGGAAAAAGAAACAGTCCATGAGAAAGGAAAAAGATTTAGAAAACTCCATCAAAACCTTAGAATTACAACATATGTCTAATCACATACATGACCCAAATACTTTCCAACGTATTCAAAATCTTAAACATGAATATAATACTTTAGTTTCATATATAGCTAGGCGTGAT
Organism: Geotrypetes seraphini; assembly: GCF_902459505.1. Lineage (NCBI taxonomy): Eukaryota > Metazoa > Chordata > Amphibia > Gymnophiona > Dermophiidae > Geotrypetes > Geotrypetes seraphini. The sequence continues at coordinate 145,365,625 of NC_047092.1, forward strand.
ATTTTTATCTCTAACTCTGGTCATTACATGGGAGATAATATAATGGGTCGTCCTTTGGCCAGATACCTTAAAAATAAATCTAAAAGACTACATATAACGGCTATTCAGAATCCATCAGGTCAATTAGTCAAAACCAGATCTCTAATTTCCTCTCAATTTGAAAAATTCTATACTTCTTTATACCAATCCGAATCTACCACTCCTGAAGCAGATATAGACTCATTTCTTACCTCCTTAACTCATCCGACCATTCCAGAATCTGTTAAATTGGAACTTGATTCTCCAATAACTATATTAGAAATTGAAACTGCCATATCTTCCTTACCTGCTGGGAAAGCCCCTGGCCCAGACGGCTTCACGAACGAATTCTTTAAGCAATTTCGCACCCTACTAGCTCCTCATCTCCTTAAATATTATGACTTCCTCCACTCCACTCCGGACAAGCAATTCAATTTCACCGAGGCCACCATTGTAGTAATCCCTAAACCTGACAGAGATGACACTTTAGTTAAAAACTTTCGCCCCATCTCTCTCCTCAATTTAGACTACAAGATAATGGCAAAATTACTTGCATTAAGACTTACCAAAATAATCCCATTGCTTATACATAAAGATCAAACAGGGTTCATTAAACAAAGATATATAGGAGACAACCTGCGCCTATTTCACTATATTAACGCTCATGCTAAAACAATGTCAGACCCTGTAATAGGCCTAGCTATTGATGCTGAAAAAGCCTTTGACCGAGTGGAGTGGTCTTTCCTTTTCCATGTCCTGAAGTGGTATAATTTTGGCCCGTTTTTTACAAACTGGATAAAAACGCTATATCATCAACCCACAGCTCGTATTAGGATTAACAATTCTTTATCCAATAAATTTCCCCTCCATAGAGGTACTCGACAAGGCTGTCCTCTCTCACCATTGCTATTTAATTTAGTGTTAGAGCCACTCCTTTCAGCTATACGACAAAGTCCCTCAATTAAAGGTATTCCCTCCTCTGATCGAGATTTCAAATTAGCAGCTTATGCTGATGATGTTTTACTTTTTCTGAGAGACCCTTTACTCTCCCTTCCCAATCTTATTCACATTATCACTCAATACTCCCTCCTTTCCGGATACTCTGTTAATTGGGAGAAATCAGAGATCTTCCCTCTAAATGATAATATACTTCCATCAGATTTGGCTCATTTTCCTTTCTCATGGTCACATGAAGCTGTGAAATACTTGGGGATTTTAATACATAAAGATTCGGTTCATGCTCAAGATCTTAATATATCTAAAGTCAAAAATCTAGTTCTAAACACTACATCTCGATGGACTCCACTCTTTTTATCCTGGTGGGGTAGAATTGCATCCATCAAAATGACTCTGGCCCCTCAAATTAATTATATCCTTTCTATGCTCCCTCTGTTATGCCGGAAATCATTATTTAATTGGCTAAATATGAAAATATCTGAATTCATTTGGAACAAGAAAAAACCTCGAATTGCTCTCACCAAACTGAAAGCCTCTAAGATCAACGGTGGTCTCAACTTTCCTGATTTCTATCACTATTATATTGCTTCATTAGCCAAATATGGAGCTTACTGGCTCACTAACTCCTCCACTCAAAATCTTCCCACTCAAGATCTTCCTGCCTGGTTTGAAATGGAATGTTTTTTATGTACGCCTTTACACATCTCATGCTTACTAACGGTGTCAATACCAAGGCACTTAAAGAGATACTCTTTATTGGGTACAACGCAGCATGCTCTTTATCTTATAGATACATTGACTGAAATCTCAGTTAATGTTAGTCCACTCATGTCCCTTTGGAACAATCCCAAAATTCAAAATCACGACAAATCTCTATCATGGAAAAGGTGGCAGCGGGCAGGTATATGGTTTGTCCATCAATTGTCTACCCTCAACTCGTTAGTTCCATTCGATATAATGTGCTCTACATACTCGCTGCCTCCTTCTACTTATTCACAATGGCGTTCTCTCACTGGAGTGTTGCCTTCTTTGCATATACGATTTGACTATATGACTTCCAAAAATACTATTTACAACTGGTCTTCTCTGTCTCTATTAAAAGGCAAGGCGATATCATCCTTCTACAGTATTTTAAGAGATCACTCCTTCACTTTTTCACCTCACTCTATGAAGCACTGGGACGCTATACTTACCACTCCGCTTTCTGACATTGATTGGGAGCTTTTCTGGTCATCAACAAATCGCCCGCTTTTATCTTCTAGAGTATCACAATCAATGTACTTTCTTATGTGGCAGGCAATATGGACCCCACTTCGCATGTGGAAAGCTAACTTAAAGCAAGACTCTGTTTGCTGGAACTGTTTGAAAGAGGAAGGAACTCTTGATCATATGTTATTTCATTGTACTCTAGTCCGCTCTTTTTGGACCTATGTCTGGAACACCATACAATCTATTACTAACTGCTCAGAAGATATCTCTATAGACATTGTAATCCTTCGCTCTCAACACCCATGTTTCACACAATCAAATTGTCCACCTAAACTCATTGATACCATGTTGGTGACTGCTCTCATGCACATTCTAAAAAATTGGAAATCACCCTCGCTATTAGATTATACCTTTTGGTGGAACTCTCTGAGTATGTATCATAGATTTGAATCCTATGCATATGAGAAGAGAGTTACATTCCGAACCTGCATGAACTTGAAATACAACAAATCTCCATGGTCATTCTTAGACTCCTATGTACGCTCATCTTCTTAGACACTCCTGTTATCCTTTTCTTCTCCTCTCTTCTCTCTTTCATTTTTCTTTCCTTTTTCTTTACTGCTCTCTCTCATCTTTATCTTATATATCCCTTACATACATTTTTAATAATTGGAGCCTTTGCTCCTATACAGTTAAACATAGATTTATATATTTTATATACAGAAAGCTTTATTTTGTTTCTATGTACTTTAAATGATTCTTGTATCCTTTAAAATACTTAATAAAAATTATTGAACTAAAAAAAAAAAAAAAAAAAAAGAGAGTGTGTGGTGATTAGAAGACTGAACAAGCTTTTAGTATCCTGCCCTTAGTTTGAACTGACATCAAAAGCAGAACACACTCAGTGGGCTTTCTACATAGAGTTCCAGATGTTGTCGATATTAGAAGTAACTACATTTCCTGTCCAGTCTGTCAGAAATACCTCAAGATTATCTGCAAGCCTGCCATAAACCAAAGTACATCTGACAAGTACAGGGGGGAGTGTTTGGCGCAATGGTTAGAGACAGTGTCTCAGCACCTGAGGTTGTAGGTTCAAATCCCACACTTCTCCTTGTGACCCTGGGCAAATCACTTAATCCCCCAGTGCCCCAGGTACATTAGATAAAGTGTGAGCCTGCCAGGACAGATAGGGAAAATTGCTTGAGTACCTGAATATACACCACTTAGGTTATAAGTGGTATATAAATACTTAAATAAAATATGGAAAAAATATTTGGAAAGTGTTTAAACATGACAAAGAACTTATAAACAAGCAAAACCTTTGATTGATTTTGAAAATGAACAAGTGAAATATTTTGACACATATATGTATAAACATTAAAGAAACTTGCTACCCTTCCAAATGTCAAAACATCCTAATTTCTAGCCAGTTTTTACAACAGGTCATCCCAATATTATGTACTTGGAAGCAGCTACAGTGTGCACTTGCATCACTACATCATAAATGCTTATCGTTCCTCTATAATCAGACTGTCAGGAAAATGGTTTCTATATGACACTTCATATCTCCAAAATGTTTCATCGAGAGGATTTCTTCAGCAAGTTACAATATCTAAAGCCTCCATGCCAGTAATTACAGTGGAAAACAGAACTTCTTCCCCCAAACCCTAATGTTAACAATAAACCAACAAAATTTTATCTATAAATATTCTTTTCTAATTTCAGCTCAAATCAGTTTGCTTAATATATGTTGTTACATACCATGTCCAATAGTTATATGAGAAAAACAATTTTGTCCAGAATTTGAGAGGAATGCTATAGTTGACCATTGCTAAAAGATTTTGTTATATTTTAACATATATGTATCAAAATATTTCAATTGTTGGATAATTAGAAAGGGGGGATGATATATGTATTTGTCATAAAATATAATTTGATAGAATTTAAGGGCTCCTTTTACAAAGGCGTGCTAGCGGTTTAACGTGCGTAATAGCGTGCATTAAACTGCTGGCCGCGCTAGCTGCTACCGCCTCCTCTTGAGCAGGCGGTAGTTTCTGGCCAGCGCGGGGGTTAGCGCGTGATGAAATGTTGCGCGCATTAACCTCGCTAGTGCGGCTTGATAAAAGGAGCCCCAAGTGCTGTTAAAGTGTAAAATGTCTGTATAATAATATGTTGTACTTATTTTTGGCTTTAAAATAAATAAAGATTTTTTTAAAAAAAATTTTTTTCACTTGTTCAGTTTCAAAATCAAAAGTTTTGCTTCTTTTAAAGTTCATTACACATTCTGAAAAATAATATTGATCCATTTTAATCATACTGTATAGGCTGCAGCTTTTAAATGTTCAATAATTCTAATTAAAAAAACAACAGCAAAAAACCAAAAGAGACCATCGACATCTCAATCATAAACTTGCAATCAAAAAAGCAGTGGATTAACAACCTTCGATTATTGCTTCCTTTTCTACAATGACTATTATCAGCAGTGCAGCTAATCGGTAACATCTGGATCAGAAACAGATTACTGCAGATTTTCCTCACTAAATAGAATTTGCAGAAAAAGTAAAAACAGTATTCTTGGTAACAATTAAAAAGCTCAATATATTGCCAAAAGCATAGTTAGTATAAATCTTTGAGTTATGTGAAAACAAGAGCTAGAAAATCACAAAATTCCATCTTAGATTTGCAAATGTCATATTATTGCCGACACTTAACATTTTTAGTTCAAAGGAAAATTGGCACAGAACTATACAGCTTTTCACTGATTCACCTCTTAACTCAGGTTTATATTCTCCAAAAGTTAATACTATCTGAAAAGTGGTTTACATGAATTGAGCTAGTGATGTCAATCTGTATTGCAGTTTGACACCAACTGCAAAAAAAGAGACTATAGACTTGAAAACTAAATTGTCTACAGTCTACACCCTTAAGTGAGCCCCTTCCCAAGGCTGAAACACAATGGAAGATAAGTATGGCAAGCTTGTACTTCAGGATAAACAGAGATCTTCAGACTCCAGCAATGTCAATAATTATTTAGGGCAGCATAGCTTCTCATTATACTAGTTATTTGTTTCTTTGGTGCTGGTTTCAGTGAATTGGTCTTATGATTTTCTGCCTATAAGAAAAGAGATTTGTTTGCTTTATGAAGACAACCATGTCACATATAGTGCACATTGTCTATAAAGCTACAAATAACAGTGGGATCTGGATAGCCCCTGCTGTCCACCTATATACCCACACACACCCCTAAACCATCATGACCTTTCCCCCACCCCCTTTTACCACAAACACACTAGTCTTTCTGTTGGTAAAAATTAGCCACAGCTCAGTTTATTAATCCATAACACATTAACTTATTGTAACTTCAATTAACATCATCACCAGAAGAGCTCCTCCCAAGCTACGCAAATACATGGTTTCAGTGCCCTCGACCCCGCCACCTCAGCAAGGGTCAGAGGGGGTGGCATGTCCCTCATGCCCCTTTTAACTGGGTCACTTGACCCACCAGGAGTGGCTTCCCGCTCATCACCTGAGCCCCATGACCCAGGAGCTCAGGAGATCCGCACCCCCAAGCTACATCATCTACCAAAAACAACAGGAGGGCGGGTGGGAAAAAGCTGCCCTGGAGGACCCTAGAAGGAGCCGAGTCCTCCAAGGTTCCGGCTTTAAAACCTTGCCCCTGCATGCTTACTTGCCTCCCAACCAATTAATTTAAAACTGCCTAAACTGACAGGCCCACCACCCAATCACCACCCGATTACTTCTCCACCCCCCCCAACTAACCTGACAACCCTGGTCGATGGGCGACACAAGGGCCAACCAGCCCCGTGTTAAATTCCACCCATCGACACAGGGGTCTCGGGCTCCCATTAAAAAAAGCTATAATTTGGGTATTATTCTGTGCTAATTTTCATGCATTTGGAGGTGCACTTTGGAGAAGCTACTTCTCCAACAAACTGTGTAAAAGTTTACTATTGCAAAGATTAACTGCTTTGTCTGAAAGTTTATGTAAGTTTGGCATTAATGAGCTACTGTAATGCAAAACTGAGCAAAACAGCTCATGTTATTCTCTTATCTACATGTTCCACCTCTACCTACATCCTACACTGTCAATTAAGATGTTTTAATGTGTTATTATTTCGACATTGTAAATAGCATGCTATACCAGTGTTTTTCAACCGCTGTTCCGCGGCACACTAGTGTGTCGCGAGATGTTGCCTGGTGTGCCGTACGGTGCAGACACTGATTAGGCCGGGTCCCGCACGCGCTCCCATGAGACTCCCCCGGTCCCCGCTGCTGTTCAGTTTCGATCTTCTGCTCTGACGCAACCGGAAACAGGAAGTTGCAGCAGAGCAGAAGATTGAACACTGAGCAGCCGCGCGTGCGCGGCTCTTTGGGAAAGCGTGCATGTCGCCGAAAAACAAAACCTACAAACTAAGGTGAGGCGAAGGGAGAGAGCTGACTAAACAGTAGGATCGATTGGGCAGGCGAGTGGTGGCTGCGGGGACCGTGCGATCGCTCGTGTTCCCGGCTCAAATTGGAAGGAGGGAGTGAAAGGGAAAAGGATTCTGGGCCAAGGGGATGAAGATGGAAAGAAAAACCCACAGCAGGAAAGAAAGGGAAGGACAGGCAGGTGAGCCAGATGCTAGAAGCAGGGGGGGGGGGGGGAAGAAAGAGGGAAAAAAGCTAGATGGGGTTGAAAAGAAGAGACACACTGGTATGGAAGAGGAAGATAGGGGAAATCTGGACACAGGAAGGTAACAGAAAGAGGGGAAATTATGTGCATGGGGCATAGGGACAGAGACATAAAGGACAGAGACATGCCATGGGGATGGTATATGGACACAGGGGGGGGGGGGGCAATGACAGATACATAGGGGAGATATTAGAAATGGAGAAAATAGGAGCACAGAAGCAAGATGGTTTGTGGGGATGGGACAGGGACCGAGCTCGCAGGCTCCAGTGGCTTGCACAAATTACATTGTAACGTGCCATGAAAATAAGAGGGAGGAAGGTAGATAGATAAGCCACGTGAGAGGAGCTGAAGGGTAGTAGAAAGGAACAGATGGTAAAGGAGGGAGGGAAGGGTGGTGGTGGAAAGGAATAGGACAGACATTGAAGGAGGGTGGAGAGGAACAGACCCCGAAGGGAAATGTGGAAGACAGAGTGGGAAGAAGACAGATGCCAGACTATGGGGGAGCGGAGGGAAGAAGATGGGTGCTAGACCAATTGGGGGGGGGGGTGAAGGGAGAGGCACAGTAACAGCAAATGGAAGACGTAGAGAGAAGACACACAGTGGATGGAAGGAATTGAATGAGAAGATGTGGAAAGCAGAAACCAGACAACAAAGGTAGAAAAAAAAATTATATTTATTTATTTATTTTTTGCTTTAGGATAAAATAGTATATTAGTTGTGTTGATAAAAATTTATAAACAAAGCCCTGCCAGCTGAACATCTCTTTCTCTAGTTCAGCAGCAGGAACTTTGATTTATAAGAAAGGAATAAGCTAAATATTACAGTACTAAGGCTTATATGGATGCAGCGGGGACGGTGACGGGGCGGTGAATGGGATGGCAGTGGCGGTGACGGGGCGGTGAAAGGGATGGCGGTGACGGGGCGGTGAAGGGAACGGCTGTTGACGAAGAGCTACGTGTGTGTCTTTCTTCGATTCCAGCCAGAATATCAGCTTTGTGTTCAGCCAAACAGGCCCAGGTTTCGCACTGAATAAAGTATTTTATAATTTTTCACTATTCTGTTTACTTAATATTTCATAATAAAGTAATTATAAAATACTTTCTTTGTGTTTATTTGATTCCTATTCAAGACAATTACTTTATATATAGTCAATATAGGCACAGAGTTAAATTTTTTAACATTTTCTAATGGTGGTGTGCCTCGTGATTTTTTTCATGAAACAAGTGTGCCTTTGCCCAAAAAAGGTTGAAAAACAATGTGCTATACTATGATGCATATTTGAATAAGTTTATTGTAATATCTACTGGCTAATTCTTGGATGAGCTCTCTTAAAAAGGCAGTAAATAAACTCTAATAAGCATAAGCCACTTTCTTTATCTAGAATAGCATACTACAAGACAATATCCACTTCTAAGCTGTATGAACTTGTGGGATTTATGAGTTCAAATTCCAGACTTTTTCAATTTCACTTTCAGTCTTTCAGAAGTAAATTAAGATCAAAGTTAAGCATAACTGGGTTGTCGGTCTGTAGAATGCGTTGGTTAGAAACGCCCTATTGGTGCTTTATTTAGTTCTTTGAGCATATTATTCAAACTTCAGTACTTCGAAGAGACGCAAATCCTTTGGTTCCTTACATGGCATTTGAGCTTCTGGATTTCTGGCACAGATGCTAAGATAATTAGTAGGACTTTTAAGAAAAAGAACGGAATACGGACCTCGCCGCCCATCACAACAGTGGATTCGGAAGCAGCTTCTTGGACCGGGCAAAGTTTTATTATCTACTCCCATTTTGATAGGGTGTCTATTCGGACCCGCACAACGGACGGACGTAGGGGTCTCTCGCTTACACCCCATCCTCCCTCCACCCCCAGGGATCGGAGAGAGGGGTCGCCTTCTACCTCCCCTCTGCCCACTCTAATAACATCCGGCAAATCGGATGCACTTATTTCCCATCTCACAACTGGGATACAGCCCCATTCTGCACCACCGGGGCTGAGGCGTTTGCAAAGAGATACAAGGAGGGTGCCCGTTTCACTCGCACTCACCTCGGTACTGCGTTTCCGCGGTCTCGCTCACAGCTCGCACAGAACAGCCGCGCGCCCCCTACAGCTACCAACGCTACAAAGGGAGTGCGCGAGCGTGTCTCCCAGTTATTCCCAGGCCCCGCCCACAACTCCGTTACCGCCCCTCGGGGAGGGAGACAGCGGGTGGGCTGGCCGGAAGGGGGCGGCACCCGGACCGACCTCTCCCTTCCAGGTTGTGGCTCGTGAGACTGTGGGCGGGGAAGAGGCTCGACCGCAGGCTTTCATTGGGTTCGAGGGCCGGGGCCGGGCACCGTCTCCCTAGTGTTGTCATTTGGGAGGGTTTTCTGACAAATGGGGCTACTTTTGCAGTGGCTGATTGCAGGTTTGGGGTTCCTTTTGTGCAGTGCATTAGGAGATATTGCTATTCAACCAATGAGTATTCCAGAACTCCCAGTCTTTAAGTTTTCAGTTTCTCTCTCAAGCCTCATTCTAGAGGCTTTTTGTCAGTACACGCTAAGCTTCATTCGGGTTCTTTCTGTGCGTTTCAAGCCTCACTGTGGTGTCGTGGCTCACTTTGTGCTTCTTCTGAATGCTTTCTAGTCCAGCTACCTCAGAGCATAAAGATTAGACTGTAAGGAAGGCTGGATATTCTTCATATATAAGATTGTTATATGCACGAGTTTAATTTACTTTAGATATCAAATAAAATAAAAAAAATGCGTTAGAAAGCCCAAGGCTGGGTCTTTTGGTGATATATACACTATCGAACTGCAAAAAGCTCAGTGTGAAAAGAAAGCTAAGCTGGAGAAGGGAAGCTGAGGGAATTGAAAGCATAAGCTGTTCTTTTTCGTTTTAGTAGCCGGGGGACATGGGAGCCAGCTTGGGTGCAGTGGGTGCTTGAGCACCCCTAATACAGAACAAACTCTGTGTCTAGAGAGGAGTAATTTCCATTGGGTTTGGCACCCCAATTATTATGAAAATTTGGCTCCTATAGTTGGGGAAGCCTAATTTTCAGTCTTTCACCCTCTTACCTGATTGCAAGTGATACCTACCTAGAGTTTTTCAGCTCCTGGTGTTGTGACTTTCCTTCAGGAGGCTGTGAGGAGGGCTGGCCTAACCTTTAGACAAGACTAAGCAGTTGCTTAGGGGGGCAGCAGCAGCAATCGGCAGTTGTGGTCAAGGATCTATTTTGCTTTGACAGCTATTCAAACTCAAAGAACTATCAATATGTACTTTTGCCTGCAAGAAGAGTGGACACATTTCAAATAGCCCTTTTACTTGTGTAATTGACTTTTAGAAGCTGCCAAAGGACTTGGTTGATATAGTTGAATCCCAGCCCTATTTGTGCAATTATAAAACTACTGAGGAAGGAAAAAGAAAAAGACAGTTGAAAGAGTTGATTTTGAGTTTTCATATTTGGTCACTTTTCATTCATATCAGGCAGCATTATGGGGTAAAGATCTAGAACAATTTCTTATGTTTACTAATTCTTATGGGGAATTTAGGAGACACCTAAAAACATATCTGTTCCTGAAGTACTTAGGTAGTTGATTTGTACAATCTTATTCCACAATAACTGATCTCTAGTGCTGTTAATCACTAGCTTTTACTTTGCTAGTTTTACTTAATTTGTAGCATTTTTAACCATTGTAAACCTCATAGAACTTTGAGGTCCTGCAATATATAAACTGTTATTATTATTATTAAAAATCTCCCTTTGCTTCTTTTTTTATAATATTGAAAAATTGCTATATACAAATACTATCGGTTCTAAATCCAATATCAATGTTGCCATCAAAATTGAAAATAGACTATAAGCAAACAGAGCACTTAACTTTTTTTTCAATCCAATGCAGGCTGCTGTTTCACCATAACTGCTGTGGTTTCCTCAGGGGTTTCATGATTATTCAGAGTGCAGCTCTAAAGATCTGTGAACAGCACTGCTCATATGAAAGAGCAAAATGGAACTACAACTAATTGGAGTCTTGTACATCTGTACATTGTTTTTGGAGTATTTTAGAAGTTGCCCTTATTATATGTGTATGTGATTTCTCATATAAATAAATATACACACAGAGAGACGCCAAAATTTAATGTTTAAAAGTTCGCCTTTTTGAAGGAGAGTAAATTAGGAGATTGAAAGTTTATGTACGAGAGCTTAAGGCTGAAAGTTTACTTAAGGTATGCGATATTTTGCACCAACGTTGGCTATAAGTGCCGGTGGGGGCTTTGCTGTTCAATCAATCAGGGGCTGCAGAATGGCTATATAGGTGTAGGTTTTAGTAATTGCTAGTCTTGGTCACTCTCTCTTCCTCTCTCTACCAACCCCTCCCCCACCCCTACTTGCAGTTCCAGCATCCATGTCCCCTCACCCCATACAACCACCTCTCCCACTCCCATGGTCTGGCATCTCTCTCCATGGCCAAACATCTCTTCCTCCCTTCTCGTCCCCCTTTTCTGGTCATGGTCACTTTCTCTCCCCCTTCTCACACCCAGCATTCATGGCCCCTCCCCTCTCCTTCCTCCCCTGCAGGTCTAGTATCCATGTCCCTTCCTTTCCCTCTCCCACTTGCAGTCCAGCATCCTCCCCAATGGGTCTGGCATCCATGTCCCCTCCCCTCCCCTCCCCCATGAGGGTCTAGCATCCATGTCCTCTCCTTAACCCCACAAACTTGTAGTTCCCCAATGTGGGTCTGGCTTCTCCGGCCAACATAGAAACATAGAATATGAATATAGAATATGACGGCAGAAAAGGGCTGTAGCCCATCAAGTCTGCCCACGCTAATGACCCACCCCCAGACTTCACCCGGCTAGAGATCCCACATACATATCCCATTTCTTTTTGAAATTGAGCATGCTGCTGGCGTTAATCACCTGCAATGGAAGTTCATTCCAATGATCGACTACCCTTTCGGTGAAGAAATACTTCCTGGTGTCGCCATGAAATTGCCCACCTTTGATTTTCAGCGGATGACCTCTTGTGGTTGAAGGTCCTTTAAGAAAGAAGATATCGTCTTCCACTTCGATGTGGCCCGGGATATATTTAAAAGTCTCAATCATGTCCCCCCTCTCTCTACGTTCCTCGAGCGAGTATAGTTGCAGTTTATTCAGTCTTTCCTCATATGGGAGATTCTTGAGTCCCGAGACCATCCTGGTGGTAATTCGCTGAACCGACTCGATTCTCCGCACATCTTTTTGATAATGTGGTCTCCAGAATTGAACACAATATTCAAGATGAGGTCTCACCATGGATCTGTACAGGGGCATTATGACTTCGGGCCTCCAGCTGACGAAACCTCTACGGATGCATCCCACCATTTGTCTAGCCTTGGATGCAGCTTTCTCCACCTGCTTGGCAGTTTTCATGTCTTCACTAATGATTACTCCCAAATCACGTTCTGCCCTAGTCCTAGCTAAGGTCTCACCATTCAGAGTGTAAGTTCTGCACGGGTTTTTGCTGCCAAGGTGCATGACCTTACATTTTTTGGCATTAAAGCCTAGCTGCCAAGTCGAGGACCAATGTTCCAATAAGAGCAGGTCCTGCTCCATACTGTCGGGTAAGGTGCTGTTATCTATTATGTTGCATAGTTTGGCATCGTCGGCGAATAGTGTTATTTTACCTTGAAGCCCTTGAGTCAGGTCTCTTATGTATATGTTGAAAAGGATCGGTCCCAAGACCGATCCCTGTGGCACTCCACTGGTCACCTCCGATGTATTGGAGGGGGTACCGTTAACCACTACCCTCTGGATTCTACCGCTTAACCAGTCATTGACCCATGTCGTCAATATCACTCCCAATCCCATCGAAGTCATCTTGCTCAACAATCTGCGGTGCGGGACGCTATCAAAAGCTTTGCTGAAGTCCAAGTACACGACGTCTAGAGACTTCCCCATCCTCTGTGCGATCCCACATACCTGCGGGCCTTCCAAAACAGCAGTGGTAGTGGCTGGTCAGCCGGCAGAGGTAGTGCTGTGAACAAGCTGCTTGAGACCAACTTTGCTAGGGATTTCTCTTTGCCGTGTTGTCCGTCAGCAGGAAATGATGTGGCAGAGGGAAGGCCTTGGTGAGACTGGCAACAAGCAGCCTGTTTACAGAGCTGCCTCGGCCAGCCGACCACTGCCATTGCTGCTTTGGGAGACTCGTAGATATATCAAATCACACATGGAGGTCTGTCGGAGAGAGGCCAGACCAACATGGGGAAGGGGCAAGATGGAAGGTCTGTGCAGAATTCTGCAAGGATGGGTAATTCTGCACAAATTCTGCACTGTGTAATTATGCAGAATTCCACCAGGAGTATAACATAAAACAGTATTAGAAATATATACAGTTAGCAACATCGCAGAACATCATATAACAGAGGTATTGTTTATGGTTTAATAAATTTAATATACCACTCTTTCTGGCTAGCATAAAAGAGTGGTTTACATAGAAATGATGTTTAAAAAGAAAGAAAGGGATGCCAATTTTAGATTGGATAGGCATGAGTGTAACAAGAAAAGACATCCTTAAGGTATGTCCTTCATTGTCTAATTTACACTGGCTTTTACAAAGCTGTGGTAGAGCTTTCTACTGTGGGCTGGTGATGTAAATGCTCCAATGCTCATAGAATTTCTATGAGCTTCAAAGCATTTACTTTGCCAGCCCATAGTAGAAACCTCTACCATGGCTTTGTAAAAGGATCCCTTGGTTGCCTAAACATCATAAACTTTCTCAGAAGACTGTGGGTTCATGGTCCCAGACTATCCATTTCTCTTTCAGCACCAGCCTCCAGCTCTCTGAGTAATAGGGGGAAGATTCTCAAAACTTCACGGTAAAATCCTACGGGCTGCTACTGAGGTCACTATTGTAATGATTTTAAAAAGGCAAGTTGTTTTCAAAAGACCCCTCATGCAAATGAGGTTCACAGATGGTCACTTAGACTCGCTAAATTTACTTGAGATGAGTCGCTGGTGGTAGCGATCGGCACATGCGCAGAATACACCCACTTATTAAAAGAAAAAACAAACCCACCAAACCAAATTGAAGATTACCAGGAGAGATGCCCACTCTCTCCTGCCGCACTCGCACAACCTTTGGACACCCACCCCTGGCAGTGGGAGAGATGCCCACTCTATCCCACCGCACTCACACAATCCCCCAACTCTACCCCGCCCCTACAATGTGCTTATAACTCATTCATAGAAACCTATTCTCAGGAGTTGAAGGAGGAAAGGGTTTTATTGCCTAATTTGGAAAGAAAGTAAAGGAGAGCACAGCAGTCCTAACGCTGGCTTTTAAGAAGACATGGGGGAAGCCACTGTTTGCCCTGTATTGGTAGCATGTAATATTACTGCACCTTGGGTTTTGGCCAGGTACTAGTGACCTGGATTGGCCACCGTGAACGAGCTACTGGGCTTGATGGACCATTGGTCTGACCCAGTAAGGCTATTCTTATGTTCTTACGAAGCTGCGGTAGAGGTTTCTACTGCTGGCTGGCAAGGTAAATGCTCTAACGTTCATAGAATTCCTAAGGTAAATGCTCTGACACTCACAGAATTCCTGTGAGTGTCGGAGCATTTATCTCACTAGCCCACAATAGAAACCTCTACCGTGGCCTTGTAAAAGAAGCCCCAATTGAAGTGGATGAAGGCAGCAAACATCTATTTGAAGAATATTAAAGCTGTTAAAAAAAAAAAAAGGGAGACCGAATGCCTTGATTTTTAAGGTTGAGGAGTTGACTAAATGGCTATGTCCTTCTTGGAAAAGACCCTGAAGTAGAAGAGTTAAAACAGAGAGAGGATATAATATTACAGAAGATTTCTGAGATGGTAACTTGTAGTGCAGATGTAGAACTGCAGGATTTTTCTTTGGCCACTTTTTCCAGAATTAAGCAGTTGATCAGGTCTCTTGCAGGCTCATTTTATGCATTAGACTCTTTTTCCAATTAGTTTTTATAAAACAGTTCAGATGGATGGTTGGGATAGGTGGCAGATTTGTTAAATGCCTCTCTGCAACTAGGGTATTTCCCACAAAGTTAGAAACAGGCACTTGTTACCCATATTGTGAAGAAAGGTGTAGATACGGACAAGATGTGACACGGACAAGAGGTCATAGCCTGAAACTGTGTGGCAGCAGGTTCAGGACAAATGTCAGGAAGTTCTGCTTCACACAGCGAGTGGTGAGCGCTTGGAATGCTCTCCCAGAGGAGCTTGTGGCAGAGACTAGTGTTCAGGGTTTCAAGCGCAAGTTGGATGCACACCTTCTTGCAAATCATATCGAGGGATATGGGAGATCCGGGTCTCCAACAGGGAGCACCTAACTGGGCCTCCGCGGGTGCGGATCGCTGGACTAGATGGACCTAGGTCTGATCCGGTGAAGGCGTTTCTTATGTTCTTATATGTTTAATTTTAGATCAATTTCTAATTTTACCAACTTTAATAAAATTAATGGGAGAAAAAGGTACTTTTCAAAATCTCTGGATTCCTAGAGGATAATTTATTATTAGAAAAGGCTCATGCAGGGACTTGGGATGGGCCACGGGACTGAAACTATCTATGCTATTGTTTTTGACGGATAGGATTTATTATTTAGACAACCATGTTTCTATGCTGCTGCTATCACTGGACCTTTCTTCAGCCTTTGGTTTGGTGGAGCCTGTCATTTTATTACACCATTGTCATGCATTGGGTATTAAGGAGGATTGTTCTTCGATGGCTTAGTTCCTTTTTTCAACAATTAAGGGCTCCTTTTTACAAAGCCGCAGTAGCAGCTTTAATGCGCGCAACTTTTCATCACGCGCTAACCCCTGTGCTAGCCGGAAAACTACCGCCTGCTCAAGTGCAGGCAGTAGCGGCTAGCGCGGCCGGGGGTTTAGCGCATGCTATTACCCACGTGAAACCGCTAACACGCCTTCGTAAAAGGAGCCCTAAGTTTCCAGGTGAGGACTGGTGAGAATTGGTTGTAGAAATGTTTTTGGGAAAGGATCAACTCTTTCTCCCTTGCTGTTTAATATATATTTGCAACTTGTTGCAAGTCTCATTTTGACTTTGTTTTTTTCACGTTTTTATATATGCAGATGATACTCAGCTATTGATACCTTTGTCAGGATATAAATGAGCAGGTTTTTGTGCTGTATTATTATTTGACAAACATTAATGTATGGTGCGTGGACAATTATATGGTTATTAATATTGTAGTTGCAACACTACTTGTTTAGAAATGGGTGAAATTGGGAAATATGATTTATTTTGTGTCCTGCAGTGATGGTGGGAACAGATGGCGTAGGACAGGAAGAAACTAGCTTATGTGACCCAAAAGGCTATGATTAAGTTGAAAATGATATATCAGTTACACCCTTATCTGGAGGATAGTGCTTTGAAAATTGTGACACAAGTTTGGTTTATGTGTTTGCTGGATTACTGCAGTGTGTTGCATGTAGGAATATTTAAGAATGTGGGAATATTCAAGAATGGCACATATTACTCCTGTACTGAAAAAACTACACTGGCTACCTATGAATCAAAGGGTTCATTATAAAGTAATGTCCATAGCACATCAAGTTTTGTATAGACTGGTTGCAATTTGTTTTTAAGCATTTGGGAGGTCTATAATAGACCTAGAAGGGCTTTGAGGTCAGAGGGAGGGATGAAACTTACAGCAACCATGGAACTGGGAATACATTATTTAGCTATGAAAGCAAAAATATTTTCGTTTTCCAGTATGAATTTGTGGAATGCCCTTCCTGGGCACTTAAGTTTCAAGTTTCAAGTTTTATTAAAATTTTGATGTATCGCAATATCATTAATTCAAAGCGATTTACAATTAAAACAGGGCCTTAATTATTAACTAAAACCAACACAGATGGACATGACGTACCAATACATAAGGGAAGTAGGGAGAACTACAATAAATATAGTAAAGGATACATAAAAGGAAAATACAAATGGAGGGTAAGAAATTTTAAAAGTATTGATAAAAATATAATAGAAAATTAAGAACTCTTTTTTTTTTTACTTTTAATTCAATTTCTCAAAGCCTAAAACAGAGGATGAATCAGTTTAAGCAACGAATGGGATCAATAGAGACTCCGATAAATAGGTCTCTAAAGCATCCTTGTGCAACCAGGTTATGTTCTGACTGTGCTACTTTCAAAAAATGAAATGGTAAAGGTTAAACACTTTCCCATTTCCAACTGCACTGGTTTCCTGTTTGAGAACATTTTGAAACCACTTGCCTTACTGTTTAAAATGTTGTCCACCTCGAGACCATTGTCTGTGAGAGAATTAGCATCTCACTTCTCCCCCAATTGATCGTAATGTTCTGAAACAGTATCCCGCAAACCTTCTCGAGCCGTGGCACAGTAAACATAGAAACGATTGGTAATAGAGTAAAGGACATGACATGAGGCTACAAGGACTTCAGCTTAAAAGCATTATTGGGAAAAAGCATTATAATGGAAAAACTAGAGGATGCCTGGAATGCCTTCCTTGAGGAGGTCATGCAGGCAAAAACAGTGCCAGAATTAAAAAAGAAATGGGGTTGTGGGTTCAAACCCCGCGCTGCTCCTTGTGACTCTGGGCAAGTCACTCAGTCCTCTATAGCCCCAGGTACGTTAGATAGATTGTGAGCCCACCGGGACAAATAGGGAAAATGCTTGAGTACCTGATTGTAAAAACCGCTTAGATAACCTTGATAAGTGGTATATCAAATCCTAATAAACTTGAAACTTGAAATACAGAAAATCCCTAAAAAGCAAGATGATGGAATCAAAGCAAAAGTTCAAATGACTTTCACGCTTCAAAACGAGGCAAAAAGCAGCAGGTATAACTAACCACCTTACTGGGCAGACTAGATAGACCACGGTGGTCTTTATCTGCTGTCATTTACTACTTTACTTTATGATAGGAAAAAGAAGCAGGATGGGGGGGGAGGGGGTTAGCATGAGGCATCCTACTTTCTCATGGGTAAATTACATACATTGTTGATTCCCATGCATATGTACTTTTATTGGTTAGAGGGTGGCCAGCTTTCAGGCAACCTATTTACCTGGATACAGTGGCGTAGTAAGGGGGGGGTGGAGGCGGTCTGCCCCAGGCGCCATGTTGGTGGGGGCGCCAGCCTCCCTCTTCCTCTATGTCCCCTGCCTCTTCCCACTCCTCCCCTCGCCACACGCCCCCCCCCTTCCCACATATCTCTAGTTCACCACGTCGAGGAACAACTTCAACATGCTCCTTGCGACCGCGAAGTCTCTCCCGCTGATGTCACTTCCGGGTGAAGCGCATAGGAAGTGACGTCCGAGGGAGAGCCGACGGGGTCACGAGGAACAAGTTGAAGTTCATGTTGCTCGCAGCGGTGAACAACTATAGGTACGGGGGAAGGAAAGGGGGCGCACGCAGGGCAGGGGGGGTCAGGGAAGGAGTGGGGGGGGGGCCTCTCACCCTCGCTATGCCACTGCCTGGATAAATAGCTTTTGGAATCTGTCCTCTATATCTTACTGTATTTGCCATATACTTTTGTGTAGAAGTTGACAAAGTTGCTAATTTTAGACATCAGCTTCTACGAGAGGTGATACAAAGACAATCTTAAATTAGCAAATAAGTGTTTTTGCATGGTGCTGGAATTAATACAGACCAACGGTAAAGAATGAATAAATTAATTCAAAATAGCTACAATCAAAACACACTGTACTACAGCAGGTCTGTCTACCTTTTTTAAAATAATGGAAGGGGAAACAAACACATGCCCCCTCTTTTACAAAGCCCACGCTAGCAGCTGCCGTGTGGCAAAAGCCCTGAAGCCCTTTAAATCCCCATGGGCTTCGGGGCAGTTACTGCAGTGGCAGCCGCTAACAAGGCTTTGTAAAAGGGGGAGGGGGATAGTTGGCTCATTTCATGCCTTGAGAATCTGTCTACTAAAGCTATATCCAAAAATAAAGGTATAATGGAAAAAGCATTCCATAATTCATAAGTTTCAAAATAAGTGACATTATTTGCTGTGAAGAAAAGTGGAAGTATGCATAATTTTATTTCTATATTTATCATCCAAGTGATAACACAATTAAATAATTTGGAATGATATGTAAGAAAAAATATATTCATAGTATTCAAAATGAATGAATGGAATGAATAGTTAGTTTCCTTTTATTTCTTTCCAACTCGACAGTATTTGACTTGGAAAGAAATTATACAAAAGGTTCAAAAAACAGAACTACCCCCCCCCCCCGCTTTTACTAAACCGCGGTTATTAGTGCAGGGAGCCGCGCTGCTCCTAACACTCCCTGCGCTAATAGCTAAAAGGGGAGGCGGGGCGAGGGTAAATTTGGGCATTGAGGAGATAATCAATAAAAGATGAATCCAGTTTGGAGACTGGCCACTACAGACTGGAAATCCCTAAGAAATAAAGCCCCTTCCTCCCTCCAAATGCAAATGAGAGAAACATTTTCAGCAGTTGCCACATACAAACATTGGCTGTAACATAGCAGTTAAGGGGATGCACCTTTCAAATTGTCATCTTCTTCCTGTACACTGACACACTGAAATCCAACACAGATACAAACACACACATTCGCACATGCTCTATGACCCCACAGCACTCATGCAGATGTGCAAACAGGTGTGCTCTCACAGAACATATGGAGCCACACAGATACACGCACAAAACACAGACATACAAAGGGCTTTGAAGTAATTTCTTGAGGCATGAACCAACTCCTTATCTCACTGCCCTTTTCCCCTTCTGCCACATCCCCATCCCTGCAGGGCTGACCCTTAATGATTCAGATGTAAGTTTCTTTCTTGGCAATTCTACTGAGAAATCTAGTAACATGAAGACTGATTAGAAAGAATGTGGAGCATGGAAGTAAGATGTCCAGATCAGGATATGAAAAATTCCTACAGTATTTTGCTGCCAACCACAGACAGGTCTGGCATTAGTGGGGAGCAAACAGGGCAGTTGCCCTAGGCCCCAAGGCTCTAGGGGCCCCCATGGCCCAGTATGTCTTCCCCTTCTCTGCATGCCGGTTCGATATCACCCTCACCTTCTTGCTGAAAAATCCCCCGGACTCAGCAGTAATTTAGAAACATTACCTGCAGTTCCTCTTCTTGCGTTCCGTCTGTCATGGCCCACCCAGGTGGAAAAAGGAAATTGTGTCATTGGGAAACAGACCGCGGCAGACAGAAAGCAAGAAGAGGAACTGCGGGCAATGTTTCTGAATTGCTGCTGAGTCTGGCAGATTTTTCAGTGAGACAGAAAGTGATGGCAACATTGGACCGTCGTGGAGAGAAGAGGGAGAACATGCTGGGCCGAGAAAGCCCCCTGGACTAACTTTTTTTTTTTTTTTTTTTAGTTTGAAGGGGGAGCGTATTAAAATACATGCCAGACTGGGCATGGGGGAAGAGCTTATGGGGCTGGAAACAGAGGAGAGAGAGAATGGGCAATGGTCTGAAGGGAGAGAAGTTGGACCTGGGGAAGAGATACTTGAAGGGAGGACTGTTGGGAAGAGAAAGGGAGAGATGGTGGGCCTGGAGGAGGGAGGCAGGTAGAGAGCCAGGTATGGAGAGATATGGGATGGGGGTAGTTGGGAAGAGAGAGAATTTGGATCTGGGGATGGAAGGAAGAGAGAAATATTAGGCCTGGGGGTGGAAGGGAGATGCATCATCTCTTTTTTTCCCCCCTTCATCTTATTGTTCAGCATCAAGGGGGGGGGGCATGGTGGAAGGAAGAAGAACACCAGAAAACAGAGGGAGCATATTGTTGGACCATGGGGGATGGGGGGGGGGGTGGAGAGGGGGAGAGATGGACCCATGGGAGGGCAGGAGAAAAGAGAACTGGGATAAGAAGATGCTAGGAGATGGAGAGTAAGAGACAGGGAGATAGAGCTTGACCAGTGTAGAGAGGAAGGGGCATGCTGAAAGTGGTGAGCCATTTGGATGAGGTCAGAAGGGAGATGACAAGATGAATGAGAGAACAGTGAGTACAGTAGTAAAAATGGGGAGTAGATAGAAAGAAGTGAGATGGGAAATGGGAGAGCTAGGGACTGAGAGGAGATGGAGAATTGAGAGGTAGCTCAAAATTTTAAAAGAAGAAGGGTGAGAAACAGAGCAAGATTTGAGTGTACAGAGGCAGAAAAGAAAAAGTTAGGAAAGCTGAAAGGGAAAAATCAATATGTTGGAGCCAGGTATAAGGAGGGAATGGAACAAGAGAAAAGAGGAGAAAAAATGGAGAGCAGACACTGGAAAGAGAATTAGTAGAAGATAGACAAAAAGAGAAACTGGGACCAAGATGATGGAAAACCAAAATGTCCAGACAACAAGGTAGAACAAATTGTTTTATTTTGAATTTATTAACTGGAATGTGTTAGCTTTGGGATATGTGCATCAGAACAATTTTTTTTTTATTGTGTTCAGTGGCATAGTCATACAGCTGATTTGGGGGGGGGGGGGACTGGGGACTGGGGCACCAAAGTTTCTCCTGGCCTGAGTGCAAAATATAAATACTTGAGCTAGTGGGGATTCCTAAGCCCTGCCAACTGAAGACATCTTCCGCCAGTCCAGCAACCAGAAATCTACAAGCTTTGCAGCTAATGGCCAAGTGGGGGCAGGGAGGAGAGAAGGCAGCAGCTCTGCAATATTGCTGCCAGCTGCAGAACTTGCAGAGTTCTGGTCACTGGACCTGAGGAGGATGGGTGGGGGGAGGTGGCTGTCAGTTGGTGAGGCTTGGAGATCTCTACAGCTAAAGCAAGGGAGATGTTCATTTTGATGGGGGCTTAAGCTCAAAGTGTGAGGTCCAGCCCCTTCTCATGGTTATGCCACTGGTTGTGTTCAAAATGAAGTACAGTACTTGCCGAGTTTAATTTTTTGGGATTTCCAGTTCTGCTTTGGCAGGAAAATGTATTTTTGCGTGGTTCAAGCTGGTCTTGAATTCAGATCAACAGGACCAAAGGCAGCTACCCTAACCTCCAGGCTACTTTGGTAGCTTGTAAAATAGCAAAGTTTTGCTACTTTTACTCTTAGCATATAGTTCATGGCACTGACAGACCTCCATGACAATTTAGCTCTGACGGATCCTAATGCTTTTTCCTCCCTATGCTGAGACTAAAAGTGGCAAAACTTTTGCCCTGAGGTCTGTGCCACTTTTAATCTCAGCATAGGGAGGAAAAGCAGGATCCGTCAAGAGCTAAATTGTAAGAATAAAAATAGCCAAACTTTGTTATTTCACAAGCTACCAAAATAGCCTCGAGGTTAGGGTAGCAGTTTTGGGCCCTGCTGATCTGGGTTCAAGACCAGCTTGAACCAAGAAGAAATACTTTTTCCTGCCACAGCTCTGGGGTAAAACACAGACCTCCCTTAGCTGAAGTGTTTCCTCAAATTAATTATTATTAATAAGACTGTCATCACAGATCCATGGGGTCAAAAACAGCCTAAGAGATCCCATGTGCCTGTCAAAAGCTTCATGAATTCAGACACAGTCTTCATCTCCACCACCTCTACCAGGAGACTAGTCAAGTTTCAAGTTTCAAGTTTATTCAATCTTTTGATGGATCGCCTATAACAATTTCTAAGCAATGTACATAATATAATAATAAGAGATAAGAAACTTAACATAATAATTATATTAACATAACATAAAATAAAAACATTTAAAACATACTTGAGGGGCAAGGGAAAATTAAAAAGTTACAATTTCGGGTTTTGTAAGAAAAAGGGAAAGTACAAAAGGTAGGGTAAAAAAGATAGAACAAAATGGCTTAAGCATACTTCATTAACAATAATACCAGATCATAAGTAATTTAAAGGAAATATTAAAAGTCAAAGGCATCTTTAAATAAATATGTTTTTAAAAGTTTTTTAAATGTTGTGATATTTTTTTCAATTCTAATAAATTGAGGGAGTTTATTCCACCTTTGTGGACCGGCGACAGTAAAAATATCTGCTCTTCTGGTGCCTATGATTTTTAAAGATGGAACTGTTAATAAGCATTGATCAGTAGAGCGAAGAGATCGATGAGGTTTATATAGTCCATGCATCTACCACCCTTTCTGTAAAAAGGCATTTCCTCAAATTACTTTTGAGCCTTTCACCTCTTAGCTTCATCAATGCCCTTTCATTTCGGAGCGTCCCTTCAGATGAAAGAGATTTGCCTCATGTGCATTTATGGCATGTAGGTATTTAAACATCTCTGGTAACACTTTTTGAGAAATTTTGGAGATTTAAACATCTCTATCATATCTCCCCTCTTTAAGATCTTTAAGTCTGGCCCCATACATCTTATGATGAAGACTACCAACTCCATTTGGTTTATATCCTTTTGAAGGTGCAGTCTCCAGAATTGCACACAATATTCTAAATAAGGTCTCACCAGGTGTCTTATACAGGAGCATCAATACATGCTTTTTCCTACTGGCCATATCTCTCCCTTGAGGCACACCACTGGTAACATCCCTTTCCTCAGAGAGATCTCCATTGACGACTACCCTCTGTTGCCTTCCATTCAACCAGTTCCTGACCCAGTCCATCAGATGGGCACTCAGTTTATTTATTAGATGCTAATTTATTATGCAGTTTTATATGTTCAATCAATTGTATTGCACTGTCAAAGTTTGAAAATCAATAAAGATTAAAAAAAAAAAAAAAAGATACTAAAATCTAAATACACCACATATAACACACTTCCTATATTCAATTTTCTGGTCACCTAGTAACTGCACATAAAGTTTGAGCAATGGCGACTTCAGTAGCCCATCTACATTCCACTCCAATTGAGGACATATGTAAAGCAGCCACCTGGTCCTCAGTTCACACTGTCACATCCCACTTCTGTGTAGAGAATTATTCCAGACAGGATAGTCAGTTTGGCCAAGCATTTCTACAAAGTTTATTCTCTATTTAGATGCCTACTTTCCTTCAACCCTATGAAAGCTGGATATGTCCTTGAGGATTCCAGTCAGTTAAACTCTTTAACACTGTAGTCTTAATGTTTTCAGCCTGGACTCCATAGTTCTTTGAACAAACTTCTTTAATAACTTAAAGCAAAGGATAAACACTCACAGTTCTGATGATCTTAAGGCAGTTATTTACAGAATCTTCACACTCAACCAGCACATCTATACACAGGGAAGCTGGGAATGTACCCACATACCTTGTGGGGGATAAAACTTTGCTCCAGGCTTAGTTACTGAACTTAAGCTGTATTAGGCTATCAGAATTAAAGGCTGAAAATCTGGTGAATGGACAGTGTTTGTCCTAAACTTTCCTTCAGCTGTGTACTGTCCAACAAAACAGATTCTGTTCTCTCACATAGGCTGAAGAGAAGGCAGGCTCCAGCCAAGCCCACTGGGAGCAGCTGAGCACCCTTGGAACTTGAGTCCATAGAACAGACTCTGTTTACACATCTTAAAACAAACATTCTATATACATATCTCATACAAGAAACTGCTCACATGAAATGGGACAGAACACCAGGATCATGGTAGTTGTCATGTCAATGATCCTCTTCTTAGAGGCATGATCCTGGCAGCTAGGGAGTCCCAAATGTAAGAAAATACTGCCTGCTTGTCCTCAGATAAAGCAAATTTACTTGTTCAATGTCTGTACTGGGGCTCCGTAGATGACGTCACCCACATGAGAGAATATCTGCCTGCTGTCTTTGTATAACACTTGTTACAGATAAGTAACTTTGCTTTAGTGTGTGATTGGTACCAATAATTGCAAGTTACATGCATAAATGATAGGCACTGTTCCAAAGCCATCACATATATTTGTTTAGCTTAGGGGTGTAGATATGGGTGGAGCACAGATATGTCATAAAACTACTCACACAACTTATAGATTCATATGAATTGCAAGCCTTGCATGGCACACTTCGATGCGCCGACTTATACCAGACATTGGCATGCTTTTTTGGCTACACCAAAGCTGCTTTACACTAGTATAACAGCTAAGGCATGCTCAGAAGCCAATATAGAATTGGTGCTAAGAGCGCCCCATGGTGGTGCTTAACTCTTGGTGCCGATTTATAGAATTATCCTCTTAGGGCCAGATTCTATAAATAGCACTCAAAACTCGGTGGGTGCACACAATGTGTAATTAAACTCTGGACTTCATTGCTGGAGAATGGGGTGAAATCAGTTAGCTTAGTGGGGCTTTAAAAAACGTTTGGATAATTTTCTAAAAGAGAAGCCCATAGGCCATTATTGAGATGGCTTGGGGATATCCACTGCTTTTTCCTAGGATAAGCAGCATAAAATCTGTTTTACTACTTGGGATCTAGCGGAATAATTGGGACTTGTGTTGGCCACTGTTAGAAACAGGATATTGGGCCTGAGGGACCTTTGGTTTGTCCCAGTATGGCACCTCTTATGTTCTTACATAAGCCAAGTATAGGACAATCAAGCCATTGTGACATCACTGATGAGTTTGGCTCTTAGGCACTCGTGGAATGAGGCATTATGACATCACAATCTCAGCTTTGGAATGTTGCTACTGTTTGGGTTTCTGCCAGGTACTTGGGATCCGGGTTGGCCGCTGTTGGAAACAGGATACTGGGCTTAATGGACCTTCAGTCTGTCCCAGTATGGCAATTCTTATGTTCACGCCCTTTATAAATAGGTGCATAGTGCCGATTCCTGTGCTTAATTTTGGGCATCAGGTTTATGCCTGATGAAACCTGATGTAAATGCTGGCGCTGAAATTAGGCATGGTGAGCCAATATTTTATGCCAATGCGTGCAATATTTTGGAACATCCTGACTTACCCTTGCTTTTCCCATGGTCACTCCCTTTTGAATTATGCACTATGGGATTTGGGCACTCAGCATTATAGAATGGTGCACAACCAGATGCACGCACAAATCCTAATGTGTGCCAATTAAACATCAATAATTGGTTGTTAGCACCCAATTATTGATAGTCAATGGCTCATGAAGCAATGAAATTGCACGCATCTCAGCAGCGCGTCCAAATTTGGGCACCATACATAGAATCTAAGGGTCAATGCACAAAGGGCCTGATTCTATAAACAGCGCCAAGCTTAGAGCCACTAGACACCCTAATCGCGGATGCCTAGTGATGCCTAACTAAATTCCATGTGCAACCCAACCTGAATTAACAAGCTTAATTAGCATGGTAATTGACCTTATCATTGATCTTTAATAAAAATTTTTAAAAAATCAATGAATTAAAAGTTGTGCTTGGAATTCCATGTAGCACCTAAATCATGGCACCTTGACCCAGATGCACAAAAGCCAGCGATCGTTGCTAAACTTGTTTTGTCAGCTTTAGCAATGATTGCATTTGACGACCTGAAGCACAAAACGGCTCATCACATGTTTTTCCCCTCGATCGCCCATTTTCCAATCCAGCCAAACAATTGATGCACTAGCATCACTTGGCTATGCAGAAAAACAAGCAAGAGTATTAGTGATCTAAAAAAAAAGACAGGTTTGCCTGGGGGGGGGGGGTCATTTTTTTAATGGCACAAATATTTTGTGTGTGTTGATAAGGGGAGGGGCCTTTGGCATCTGTGCCAATCAGGACCTTAGGCCCCTCCCCGTGCATCACATGATGCATCGGGGAGGGGAAGACCCGCCATTTTGGACAGGCAGGCTTCAGAGCAGGAGTGACTGACCACCCCTTCTGTTCCCAACTTCCTTGAAAGGAACAGGGGGAGTGTTCAGGGATTGTGGGGGACCTCTGGTGACAGGAGGAAGTGGGCATCCCTCCTGACTTTTTTTGAGGGGGAGAGGAGAGAGTAGGTGATGGTTGGGGGGCACCTAGCATGGGGGTGGGCCTACAGTGGCAGGAGAAGTGGGCATCCCTCCTGCTGTTTCAGGGCCTCAGGGAGAGGGGTTTGGCATGGCAGGAGGGAGTGGACATCCCTGTTGCCATTTTTCTCACACAGGGGGGTCGGCATGGCAGGAGGGAATAGGCATCCCTCCTGCCAATTTTCACTAGCACAGGGGGGTGATTCCCAGTAACGTGTTTGAGGGTCATTGGGGAAGGCTGTTATTGGCGGGGTGTCTTTTTTTTAATGGGCAGTATCTGTGCCTATTAAAAAAAAAGTTTCCTGTCTCATACAGCTGAGAGATCAATCGGATGGGAGAGACAGGGATCATGATGAACCTCCACATGAATTATTTGCATGCAAACTTTTTAGTGCATCAATACCTCTTTTTGAATTGGCCAAAAATCAGATCGGAGAGACCCACACGGTCTTACCGAGTCTTTTTAGTGCATGTAGCCTCCTCTGATGCCTAACAACACCTGCATGAAAAGTAGGCATGGTTAGGGGCATGGTTGACTTAGGTGTTGCTAGGCATCTGAGTTAGGTGCCGATAAATTAGGCCATGTGTGATTCTATAAAGGAAGCCTAGTGGTTGATTGACATCTGCACAGAGTGCCACCTACAGTATAGGTGCACTTAGGCACCATTTTTAGAATCAGGCTCAAAATGTCTTGTAGGAAGAGTTAGAGACTATAGGAAGCCAAAATTATGGCTTCTAAACGTGAACTCATCTGAACATCAAGATAGTCTGCTTTTCCTCATGTTTCTTCCAATCTCAGATTGCTCTAACAGCAGAGAAGAAGGTAGGCTGCCCCTAAGTCTTCAGCTTGGTGTACTACAGGTATGTCCTTTGAAGAGAGCAAGAAGAAATATGAGAGAAAAGTTTCAAAGGTATAACATAGGCAAGATGGAAACATTTAGAACAAGAGATCATAAAATGACACTCAAATGGAATAGATTCAAGAGCAATTCTTTACAGAAAGGTCAGCAGGTGTACAGAATGATTGCTCAGTGGTATTGATGGATGCAAAAACAGAAAGGGCATGAAATTAAACAAATAAGATCTTAAGCATGAAGAAGTGAAAGGACAGCAGAAGCACCCTATGGTCTACTGCAGTGGCAGGTCAGGCAGATTTGCATGCCTGTCAATTCCATTATATGCAAATCTCTCTCATGCATATTCATTAGGGCTATCCTGAAAACCCGACTGGTTGGTGGTCCTCCAGGGCAGGGTTGAGGACCACGGTCTACTGGATTGCAAAAGAGCACTAGAGCAGTGGTTCCCAACCCTATCCTGGAGGATCACCAGCCAGTCGGGTTTTTGGGATAGCCCTAAAGAATATGCATGAGAGAGATTTGCATATAATGGAGGTGACAGGTATGCAAATCTGGCCCATGCATATTCATGAGAGCTATCCCAGAACCCCAACTGGCTGGTGGTCCTCCAGGACAGGGTTGGGAACCACTGCACTAGAGGAATGCTGTCTTTATCTGCTGTATTCTTCTTTGTTTATAAGAATTCTCAATCTATGTGTAAAAGCCATGTGTTACCAATATCTTTCGTCCCATCTACAAAAATCATTTTTTAAAAATAGTTTAGAATTTGCTATTTTCCCTTTAAATGTATGCGGTGAGGTAAGTGTTGTGTGTGAAGAAAGTGAAATCTCGAGAGAGGAAAGTGTATGAGCTTCATGCCCTAAACTGGTGAGAAACTGTTTTGTAGGTGAGCTATAAGTTTCTGTGAGGTGCACCCGATTTCAACGTATATAAATACAAGCACCGGAAGATGTCTGAGAACTCTACTGATCGACATAAAGTAGAGTGGCTGTGGACCCTGCGCATCTGCTGTTTTGCTCTTTTAAGTTTAGCCTAAAGTTACTTCGTACATCAAGATCACCAGATGTTCACCGTGAGAAATGATGCCTGGGAAATTCTACCTTGATTGCTGCTTCAGTAATAAGTGAAATTTCATCCTGTGTTACTGTGAAATAAAATAAAAGTCACTTTGAACTGCCAGTCAGCGTGGGAGTGCTGTTTTTGATGGAGCGCTACTGTGCTGAGTGTTATGTCTGTGAAGTTCTAACATCTTTTAAAAAAATCTTTGGAGGATGAGATGTACAGCGTCTGCTTCTATGTGACAAACTTGGGTTTTTTCTGTTACATAGAGCATTTTGGAACCTGGTTCGTTTACAGAAGTTAGATAGCTCTAAATCTAATAGATGCTGGCACTGCCATCTTGAAGCTGGGACATTAGATCATTTGTTATTCTATTGTCCATTAATACTTGCTTTTTGGAAATCAATATGGAGTCAAATAATTTGTTAGATAATCCAGTGGCATTATCCTATGACACTGTATTGTTTGGCATGTCAATGAGGGCTAAGAGCCAAATATCCTCTAATAACAATAAGCTTCTACTCATTATGACAGGTGTTGCCATACAACAGATTACGAATAACTGGAAAAATTGGGAGAGGCTGAATTACAGCTTTTGGTGGAACTCTTCACATATTCTAAATGGAAAGGATAATTGCCATGCAGCAGAGACATTTTTAAAAATTTCAGGTTATTTGAGAGCCATTAACAAGATACTATAAAGATTGAAATTATTGCATAGAATAAATATTAATATTTTCCCTTTTTTTCATACATGTCCAGGGTGGGGTGGGGGGGGGGAATATTTTATGATTTCTTTTGCTTATGAATAATTGTTGGGTATAAGGGAGGGGTGTTATTTGATGAGAGTTAGAATTTGATGATATATTAAGTGATGTTAAAGTATAAATAATTATATTATATGTTACACTTATTGTGAGCTTTAAAAATGAATAAAGATTAATTTAAAAAAAACAAAAATCTTTCATATACCATCTTCCTGAATGCTCATTAAAAATGATTTACAATAAAATCAAAAATACATTCCAATAGAATAGGTAGTTACAAAAATTACAATTAAAAGCCCATATCCACTAAGGGGGGAATTCATCAAAGGGTGCTAAGTGTATTAGTGCACTCAGTCGCATTAGCGCGCTAAGTGCTAAAGATACTTATTATATACCTATGGGTGTCTGTGGCAGTTAGCACATGCAATTGCGGTTTCACACTTATCCCCCCTTTTACAAACTAAACTAAGGGCTCCTTTTACAAAGCCGCGCTAGCGGGTTTAATGCGCGTGACTTTTCATCACACGCTAACTCCCACGCTGGCCGAAAAATTACCGCCTGCTCAAGAGGAGGCAGTAGCGGCTAGCGCGGCTGGCATTTTAGCACAC
The DNA here is from genome assembly GCF_902459505.1 of Geotrypetes seraphini. NCBI lineage: Eukaryota > Metazoa > Chordata > Amphibia > Gymnophiona > Dermophiidae > Geotrypetes > Geotrypetes seraphini. Next base: position 145,395,554 of record NC_047092.1, read on the forward strand.
GCTATTATGTGCGTTACACCGCTAGCGTGGCTTTGTAAAAGGAGCCCTAAATCTCTAAATCTTAAGCTTATATACTGCATCTTCTCTATAAAAATTGAGATGGACAGAAAATTAAAGAAAAAAATACAGTAGGGATAGGTATAATATAGAGGGAAACGAAGATCACAATTTTGAAAAAAAGCCAAGTTTTCGGATGTTTTTAGAATAATTGGAGAGAGCCCAGATCACACAGTTGGACAGGAAAATTATTCCAGAGCTCAGTAATTTTGAAAGGAAGAGACTTCCCTAGTTTTCCAGTATAGACGACGCCTTTCAGCGTAGGAAAGGATAATTTAGGGGCTCCTTTTATGAAGCCGCGGTAGCGGTTTAACACACGTAAAAGCGTGTGCTAAACCACCGGCCGCGCTAGCTGTTACCGCCTCCTCTTGAGCAGGCGGTAGTTTTTCGGCTAGCGCGGGGGTTAGCGTGTGATGAAAAGCCCCGTGCAATAAAGCCGCTTATGCGGCTTCGTAAAAGGAGCCCTAAGTTTTTGAGTAGGTCTGGTAATCTCAAATCTTGTAGAATTCCAAAATAGAGGAAGGAAGGAAAGATGCCATGCAAGATCTTAAATGTAAAGCAGGCACATTCAAAATAGACTCTAGAAATAATTGGAAGCCAATGAAGTTTTAGCAAAAGCGGAGAAACATGATCAAATTGACGTTTTGCAAAGATCAGCCTAGCACGGTTTTTAGCGCTGGCTGTGGCACTAACCTCCGATGCTCATAGGAATTCTGAGAGCGTTGGAGCTGTACATATTAAGTGCATATCTTAGATTTATTGAAACAAGTCCATTTAGGGATTCAGATATTGTATTGGTCACTACTGATATTACAGTCAGAGGCTCTTCAGATTATGGAGGATCTTTTAGACAATTATGTCCAACTTTTTTGCTAGTTCAAATTATTTCAATTTTTTTGCAAATTAGAGGGACTGCAATGGGACATTTGCGTCTGAATTGATCAATCTTTATTTGGCTTGTTTTGAAGTCACCTGTTAAAGATTTCCCCATTTGTTAAATCAGATTTTCTTTGGAAGCAATTTATTAACTATATACTGCTTATCTGGTCTGGAAATTTAGCATCACTGAATACCTGTTTGAATGCTTGTGACCACAATTTACAGTTTGTTTGTTTTCTGCTCATCCATGCACTGTTTCTTGTTTGGCTTTACAGATCATCCATGGGGTTTCTGGGTTTGAATTTACTATTTTTAGGAAAACAACCAATAGGAACACTATTAGAATAAGCCAGTGTGCATCCATTTTGTTCAACAATCCTCAAGTCATGCAACATTTATGCTCAGTTAACCTTACTTTTATTAATCTGATAGTCCCCGAAATTCAGCTAAAGAGTGACAAATTCTCCTAAGTCGCAAAAATTGGCTGATTGGTAGACTTTTCTTGAGACTCAACGGACGAAAACTATGATATCTCAATAAGCTGTTTCTATCAGTAGCTTGCAATGAATAGTGGTAAGCCAAATTTCCTATTCCTGCAATAATGTCCATGCATTATTTTTTCCATGTGTGTGTGAACACCTATTGTGTGTGTGAACATCTATTTTGTAGGCACTAGGGGTTCATGTGCTAATCCTGTGCTAATCAGTACGCAGCAGTGCCCAGGTGTTAACCGATTAGCATAGCTGTGCACACTCTTCGCCCCTAAACATGCCCATGCAACAACTACAGTAGGATGCCTGAAAATGTCCCACTGCAGTAATGCATTTTAACCTGCGGTAAGTTTACATTAGTGCTTACTGCAGCTTAGTGAAAGGGCCCCTTAGTGCATCTACATAAAAACATGCTAAATGGTTCACACAGGAATAACATGTGAGACCTTATCACCTACAAAATGGGTGTTCGAAGCTTGTGCAGATAAGGACAGAGCTTGCAGGGACAGGGACAGGACGCGTATAGAGATAGATCCCATGGGGATGGAGACAAATTTGTCCTCGTGTCATTCTCTACCTTGTATCTCTTAATGCAGTGGTGCATGGGGAAAGGGGGGGAGGACTTAAGAAGTCTGGGAAGTTTTTAAACATATGGATAGCTGTGGCTGTCCAGAGTGAAATAGCAGCCATCCAACTGTAGCTTGACAAGAGCCTTTATAAAGTAGAAGGAAGACCAGTTTTATTCCCTGCTGCCATTCTCAACATCTGCTGCCGCCTTACTCACTAAAACTTTGAATTTGTTTATTGCTGTGATGATTTCAGCTTCTTTTCCAGCCAAAATCTTGTGCAATGGTCCTAAAGCCACATAAACTTACATTTCCATAAACATTACTGCTTGGCTGGGAATTTTGTTTTATTAACTTCAGTTTATTGCACTGTTAAATGTGGATCCTATTGTCTATGAATAAACGCTGCCATCGTTTGAATGCTGTCACAAAATGAAGCAAAACCTTGTCAGCTTCTATTTGCCCTTGTACCAATAAATGAAACCCAGTTTGTTCAATGTTTGCTCAAGTTTCATGCAGAAATTATTTGGGGATATTTCTACAAAATCTGAGGCAATATATGCAAAATATATGTCTTGAATATTCGTTATGAATCTAGAACATTTGTTTTGCCCAAAGTTTGATGAAAAGAACTACTGAGCTTTGATTACTGCCCTGGGCCACTGTGAAATTTTCCTGTTGGGCTGATGTATCATGGAATATCTGGGAGGCTGGGCATTCTTCAAAGGATCTCCAAACTCCTTTCTGCCAATGCCTCTCCTCTGAAGCTTTGGGACTACTGAAGCACAGCATTAGCAGCTGTAGATGACAGAAGAACATAAGAAGATAAGAATAGCCTTACTGGGTCAGACCAATGGTCCATCAAGCCCAGTAGCCCATTCTCACGGTGACCAATCCAGGTCCCTAGTACCTGGCCAAAATCCAAGGAGTAGCAGTGGCTTCCCCTATGTCTTTCTCAATAACAGACTATGGATCTTTCCTCTAGGAACATGTCCAACCTTTCTTAAAACCAGCTACACTATCCGCTCTTACCACAACTTTGGTCAACACATTCCAGAGCTTAACTATTCTCTGAATGAAATTTTTTTCCTCCTATTGGTTTTAAAAGTATTTCCCTGTAACGTCATTGACTATTCCCTAGTCTTTGTCATTTTGTCATCTTAATCCACAACAGTGAAGTAAAAAAAAAAAAAAATTCCAGAAATCTTCAGCAAATAAAGTAGGAAAAATCAAACATGGCTAAGCTTTGTTGGATGCTCCTTCTACAATTGCTTATTTTGATAGTGCTAAACTAAACTAAAACTCAAATTTATAGACTGGGTCATCTTCATATAATAAAGCGTGACTCACTTTTCAATAAATTAAAAAGTTAAAGAAATAAACAGAACTTACAATTTTGAAAATAGCCAAGTTTTTAAGTTTTTGCAAAAGATTTGAAGTGAACCTAATTCTCTTAATCTTAGGGGAATATCGTTCCATATTTCTGTTAGTTTAAATGAATAGGATTTCCCTAGTTTACGAATAGAAGCAATACCTTTAAACGGGAAGGAAAAGACAGTTTAAATTTTTGCATAGTCTTGACCAGACCCAGTCTTTGAGAGTTCCAGGAAAGAGGTATAAGTAGAGAGCAAATAGAATCTTAAAAAGTGTATCCTGGAAAATATCAGAAGCCAATGAAGTTTGGCCAGCAATGGAGATACATGCTCAAATTTACTTTTGCTAAAAATCAACCTAGCCGCGGTATTCTGAATTAGTTAGTTTATAATCTATTCAAGACAGACAGACAAACAGAGCAAAAAAGAAATTAGGGAGTTTCATTTAGTATGGAAATGATTTAAACAACATGGGTATCAAACAGGCAAATGAGGGGGTAATGATTTAAAAGCTGCCTCAAGAAGGTGGACTTTTAGCTTGACTGTGAATAGGGCCAGTCCCAGAGCATGGAATTGCACAGTGCAACAAAAATGGAGTTGGAGGTAGAGGAGAAGGTAAAAAATGACTTACCAACTTAGGCCCTGATTCTATAATACAGATGGAGTCTGAAGAAAAGGCAGACTTTTCATGGAAGACAGCAACAGATACATTTACAATCGCTCTTTTCAGCTCTGCATTTGTAACATGAAAAATGTAATTTTGAGATGAAATACTTATGATCCCTGGATAACAATCTCCTTAACCCTTTGGCTGTTTTGCTCGGAAGCAACATGTGTTTCTATGGCTCTCATGGGAGATCTGTGTCTCCAAATGCCTGCTACTTGGCACTGTTGCTCTCGTTCAACTTCAAGTTACATAAAACAGCCATTTTCACCATCTGCCAATTAAAGGGTTAAATACTACTTCATCAACATGAAGATGGAAGAGTGTGTGGGAGTGGAGGGATGCAAGATTGCTGCTGTTATGAGTAGCTGGTCATTACTTGATGGAACTAAGGTAACCAAGAGAGATTCTCCTGTTTTATCTCAGTAGGATTTGTGTTGGTTATTGGACTGTGTTATAAATTATGCTTCTCCTTGTTGCCATAATCACAAATATGTTTTATATTCATTTCATACAAATTATTTTCCATAACAGAATATCTATTGTATATGCTGTTGCTTGAATACGAGTGTTCTCTCTCCATCTCAACCTGTACATGTACAAATTGGATTGTTGAATCTTTTTTTTAATAAAAAACAAAATATTTGAATATAATTTTTCTTTGCTGATTACTGTTCCTACAGTAAAATCAAGATGCATTACAAGCCTGCCTTTTACTGCACCTTGCTAATTCCTCCTCCCCCTTTAGTCTGTTACACATAAAGGGAGCTTCCTGGTAAACCTAAGGCTTTGGTATTCACTCCCAGTCTGCAAGGGCTGTCAATTGATCATTTATCTTGTTATCCCGACAGGATATGCATAGGAAAGATTTGCATGCCTATCTCTATTGCATCTCTCTTAGGCACATGTATTTGGGATAGTATGAAAACCTGGCCTGTTGATTGCGTTTGAGGACTGGGAATGAATACTACTACCCTATGTAGACAGTCAAATGTATCTTGGTAGCGAGTGGTGTAGCTAGATTGAATGGGCTCCCTATGACACCATGCTGCTCAAGTAGGTGGGGGGAATGGGTGGACCCCTTCACTGTTCCATTTAAGGAGTGATGGATGGGGTAGTGTGGGACAGGAATGCATATGGGAGCAAGGATATGCATGTGGGGTGAGTAGGGGGATCTGGAACAGTAAGGGTGTGTGGGGTGTGTCTTCTGTAAGTGAGATGCTGAGGTAAGGGTGTGGGGTTTTGTGTATGCTGGAGGTGTAGAGTCCAGCGAGTGTGTCTATGAATGGATGGGAAGGGTGTGTTTATCACAGACCAAGGAGAAAGATGTCAGGTGTACAGTGAGGATACGGGGGTGTGGGGTGTGGGTGGAACTGATCTATTAAGGTTCATAAGGGCAAGGATGCAGAGGAGGGTGTCTGAGGTGGGGTCCAGGGACAGTGTCAGGGATGCATTGAAAGGTTCAGAGGAATAGCTTCCCTTCCTCCATCATCCCTTATGGGTACATAAAGCCTTTCAGTCAGGTGTATTGTACCTGCTCCTCCACCCCCATCTGTTCCTTGTCCGCCCCCCTCCTGCTATGTGCCCTTCTCTTCCCTGTACCTCGTTAATGTTCACAGTGCAAGCAGCACCCCCAAACTGCTGCTCACGCCGTCGGCTCTTCCTCTGACATTACTTCCTGGACCCACACCTAGGAAGTGACAACAGAGGAAGAGCCAACGCTGGTGCGAGAAGCAGGTTGGGGTTGCTGCTTGCACCGTGAACATTAATGAGGTACGAGGAAGAGAAGGGTGCATGGCAGGAGGAAGTGGGGAAGGAGCAGATGGGGGTGGGGTGAAGAAGAAGGTGGGGAGGAGCACCACCTCCCCGGGCGCCTCTCACCCTCACTACACCACTGGGGAGCAGGTATAAAAAAAATTATTCATAGTACGCCTGTCAATGTCAATTACTGGTGTCCTTCCTTCCATATTGTGATGCAAGACTTAAAATGTGCTCTGTTTGTGTTACATAACTTTAAAAAAGGTTGTCCCAAAGAAATTTCTAGCATTGGCCATTGTTTTGCAGTACCAAACTGCTGCTTCAGGGGACATCAAACCTTGTCGGCTTGTATTTACTATTTCTGCTCTCTAGCTTCTCATTGATATGGATAGGTATATGAAGAGATTTTTTTTTTTTTCAGCTGCTGAAAGATTGGAGAAACTGGGACTCTTTTCCCTGGAGAAGAGGAGACTTAGAGGGGATATGATAGAGACTTACAAGATCTTGAAGGGCATAGAGAGAGTAGAGAGGGACAGATTCTTCAAACTTTCGAAAAATAAAAGAACAAGAGGGCATTCAGAGAAGTTGAAAGGGGACAGATTCAAAATGAATGCTAGGAAGTTCTTCTTTACCCAACATGTGGTGGACACCTGGAATGCGCTTCCAGAGAGCGTAATAGGGCAGAGTACGGTATTGGGGTTTAAGAAAGGATTGGACATTTTCCTACTAGAAAAGGGGATAGAAGGGTATAGATAGAAGAGTACTGTGCAGGTCCTGGACCTGTTGGGCCGCCGCGTGAGCGGACTGCTGGGCGCGATGGACCTTGGGTCTGACCCAGCGGAGGCAATGCTTATGTTCTTATGTTCTGAGGTTTTTTCCTTCCTTTTAGACAAGTTGGATAGTTAGTTGTGTGCCATATCGAGCAACACTTTATATGAGCACAGTTAAAGTGAAGTTGTTTGTTTGGATGGCAGTAAACATGGCGTCGCCCTCCCCCCCCCTTTTTTTTTCTAACTTCTTTATCTTGCAGATTTACCTAATCTATATTCACTAGGAATATCTTGAAAACCTGACTGGCTGATAGGACAAGGTGCTTCATGTTGTGCCAGTGCTAAAACGTCTTGCAAATTCATGTCCAAAAGCAATTTGAGCTATTCGAAGCCCGGAATGGCACAAATTAACGTCCTCAAATGGCACCGTTCCACAGCTGTGCAAAAGGAAGGTTTAAAAGCAGTTTAAAGAAATGCTATGGCATTAATTGGAGAAAGAAACCTTTAATTTATTTAATTGCAGCAAAATTCAGTAAAAGAGCAATCATCGGTTAAGCAACCAAACTTTTGTTTTCATTCAGCTGGCGTCCTGTGGTCTGTGTGATAGCAGGATGCTGCATCCCCTTTTGCCCGTTGAAAAGAGGATAGGAAATGACTGTAAGCTAAGCATCACATCTGCAGAATTCTGTTCCCTGTTTCTGCTGCAGCGAGGGAAGAGGGGTAGAGTCAGGTGTGTAGATACATACCATATCCAAATCTTTTATTCCTGTATGTTAAGTACAAGCATACCAACTCACCTAATTGGCGCAAATGTCACATGCACACACGAGAGTCCCTTCTCTCAGGCATTTAGAGCTGGACAGGAGCAGCAAGACTGACAAGGTTTCCCAGGCCCAGAGAGCCACTAAGAAAAACCATGCCGGGATGCGCTGCAGGACTAGTGACCTCACCAGTTGAGGCTGAAGCAAAGGGAGTCTCCACAGTTGCTCCTGACAGCTTTATTTAATCTCTGCCAGCAGCCTGCAAGTTCCGAATATGCTCGTGATCTCCCAGGCGAGAAGAGCTAGAAGGGTGGAAAGTAGTGACATATGGCTCTTGCTGCTTAAATAACTCGAGGGAAGGAGGCAGGAGGCAGATGGAGAGGGAGGGAAAGGATAAGAGGAAAGACAGGATGTAGATGGTGGAAGGGATGAGAGAGAGAGGAGGCAAGTGCTGGGGGAAGAGGGGGAAATAGTATGGAGACAGATATAGAAGGAGGAAAGAGAAAAGGCAAAGAGAGTGGAAAGGGCAGAGAAGGGATAGTTCCTGATGAAGAGAGGAAAGAGGCAGGAGAGAAGATGCTGGGTATCAGAGCAGCAGAGCTGGTGGGGTTCCCAGCAGAAGTAATGCAAGCGATACCAGGGACTGGAGTAGCACCAGTCCAAAATTAATTAGTAAATGGTATCCAAAGCTGAGCAGGTGCAGCTGCAGGGCTGTAGATTTAGTGGTGGCTGTAACAGTAAGGTGAGGAGGGAGAAAAGGGTGAATGATGGGGAATAAGGAGGTGGGGGGAAGGAAGAGGATGAACTGAAAGAGATAGAGAAAGAGAGAAACTGGTAGGACTCGGAGGAGACAATATGGGCATCCATGCAGTTAACATGAGATTAAAGAATTACACTTTAAATTAAAGCAAAGAAAGTTAAATATAATTCTATGCTGTTTCTTTTATTTTGCAAAGACAATACTCAAAAATTTCTAAATTTATATATATCACCTGAAAAATCATATTCTAGTTTTCATTCTCACTCACTGGGAAAGTAAATTTCACTCTATGGAACAGGTCACCTATAGAGCCATACTCTCCTCTTTCCATAGTGTAAGATGAATCTACATTTCTGCAACCAGTCCCCTGGGCCAATAAGTGGCAAACATCACAACCTGTAGATCCCGGGCCAGATTTTGTGGTGACAGCTTTTATGAGAGATAAAAGTACATCTTGACTAAATAGTCTCATCACAGGGAAAAAGAGCCCCGATGTCTGAACTGCAAGAGATCATGAAGGAATCAGATCTTGAAAAAGAAGCGGTAGAGATGTGTATTCTGTGAGTATGCATTTGGTGCATTAATTCACCTTAAAACTTTTGGGAGTCTTTTACTAAGGCGTGCGCTAAATTCTAACGCGCCCATAGAATATAATGGGCGTGTTAGCATTTAGCATGTGCTAAATTGGCTAGCACGCCTTAGTAAAGACCCCTTTAGTGCCTGCTATTTTGATTTAATGCATTTTCACCCACAAATGAATGCTTGTTATGAAATAAATTAAAACCAATCTGAAACTTGTGACAAGAAGCCAAAAATTAATAAAAAATAACAAAAAAATATTTTTATTGTGCCCAACCCTAGAAGGCAGCAATTACAGAAAGAGGGTGAACCTGAGTGTGTACTATATGCATTGGAAAAAGGAGTGAACAGGGGAAGATTAAGGGGGTAATTTTGTAAGAGGGCACGTAGTATAAGTGGGCGCACACATGCCCACTGTGGTATTATAGGCATGCTGGATGTGGTCACATATGCACATAAATGACCTCATAAAATACCAATAGGTACATAAGTACCTGCTTTGAAATGACAGTACGTCTTTGCCAGTAGGCATGCAGAAGGGCAGAGTTTGGATGGATCATTGACAGAGTGTGAAAATATCACATAGATCAGGGGTGTACAATCTTTTGGCTTCCCTGGGCCGCATTGGCCAAAAAAAAAATGTTTCTGGGGCCGCGCAAACTCTGCAGCAAGACAGAGGAGGGAGCTGGCAAGACGGTAAACACCCGAGGGCAGCAGAGGAAAACACTGCATCGCCCTCGACCAGGGCCGCACAAAATACTTCACGGGGCCGCAGGTTGGATACCCCTGACATAGATCATTAAATACTATGAGTTATGTGCATACTTGACAAATATTAGCACAGATTGGTTTTAAGAAAGGTTTGGACAATTTCCTGGAGGTCCATAGTCTGTGATTGAGAAAGACATGAAGGGAAGCCACTGCTTGCCCTGGATCGATAGCATGGAATATTGCTACTCCTTGGGTTATGGCCAAGTGACCTGAACAGGCTACTGGGCTTGATGGACCATTGGTCTGACCCAGTAAGGCTATTCTTATGTTCTCATGACATTTACACCTGCTCTAGAGATGGTGTAAACTTCCGTACATGCCAGCTATGCTAGAATTTTATAAAGCTAAGTAGATACCTTCTTATCCCAGACCAGGGGTGAGGAACCTCAGGCCTTGAGAGCTGCAATTTCCCCAATGAATATGCACGAGATCTATTTGCATGCACTGCTTCCATGTTACCAAATAGATTTCATTGAGGAAATCCTAAAAACCTAATTGGGTTGCAGCCTTCAAGGGCTGAGATTGCCTAACCTTGTCCTAGATGCATTGTCATAAAATTATTCTCATTGCCACATAAGATATTTTCAAAACAGATCTGCCTTTTATGAATTAGTTAGCAAATTATACAAACAAGTAGCCATAAGTGATATCAGATTACAAAGTACTTTGAGGCCAAATCATCTTTATGGCTTCTTAATAGAAACGTAGAACTGAAGTATTCTGTAGGTCATAGGATATTCAGAATATTGTTCCTTCTCTGTGTAGTTGTAAGCAAACTGCTGATAGGTTAATCTTCTCTGCCTCTAAATTTGAATCAGTTATACCTTTCCTTATACAGTTAAATGTCAGATTTATTATAAACTTTGGGCCTGATTCTATAAAGGTCGTTTAACCACACCTCACTTGTTGGCACGGTTGTCAATCAACCGCTAGGCACCACTCATAGAATCAAACTTAGTGGCACTAAGCATGGTAGGTGCCAGTATATTAGGCCAGGGCTTTCCCAGCCTAGTTTACTGGCCCCTAACACAGAGGCCTAATGACACCTAAGTCAACCATGCCTATTCTTCACCCCTAACCATGCCAGCTTAGACATTGCTGGGCACCGTGTGGTATTCCATGTGGAACATAAATTGTTTTTTAACTTTTCTATAATCGTTTTTTAAAGGCATGGTCAATTGCCATACTAATTAAACCAATTAAAAACAATTAAGTTTGCTGCAGAATTCACTTAAACATCATTAGGTGTCCATGATTAATGAAAATAGCGACGCCAATCCTAGGCAATGTTTATAGAATTCCCCTCTTTGTGTTTCTGCCTTTAAATCATTGGGGTGAAGAGACTGGTCATTGTACAGAGAGTTGCCCTCTTATTTGTATTTTCAGTGCCTTCAGGGAATAGGGAGGCTCCAAGCACTGAAAGACCAAAGAAAATCCGAAAATAATTCAAATAAAATAAAGAGCAGAACAGAAACACTCCTTCCAGCTCGCGTGCAGAAGGGAAAAGCTGTGGGTGGCGGTAGAACTCTCAGTGTAGTAGGATGGTTACAGACAAAAATCAGGAGTGGATTCCTTCTGCAGAGGCTTGTGGCCCTGAAGAGATAACCTGCTTCTCCATAATGACACACCTATTGCAGTGGAAATTTTTATTAGGCTTTCCTTCTATTAAATTTGCAAGCTTGTATAGATTTCATAATAATAGTCTATCTTATCAGGCAACATCTATATGGAACTCTCTTCCACTCTCTCTAAGCAAGAATCTAACATTTCTGTATTTCAGAAATTGTTAAAAACTTTTTTTTTTTACTTAAGAAATTGGTATTGTGAGTAATCTGGATACGTAGATTTTATGGAATTCCTGAAGGTTTTCAGTTATCTTTTTAGCTGCTTTGAGCTCAAGTTGGTAAAATGTGGTTTATTAATGTCTTTTAATGTATAGCAACAGTAGATGAAGACAGAGAATGTAGGGCAGAAGGCAAATTTATTTCCTTCTTTCCAACCCTCCCCCCCCACACACATATACCATTTTATAAACACCTATATTGTTTCTAGTTTGGGTTGTACCATGACAAAAACATAGGAACCTTCAAAATTTGACCAATCCAAGATTTCTTTAATTTAACCACTTCTCCAGCAATGAGAAGATGTAAAGTCTTGCAGCGACTAGCTGGGGAGGATCTTCAGCTCGCGCTGGATACATATTTGCACAATGAGCTGTACCTGCAATATTAAAATCCAGCTGTTAAACCCAGATAGTTTAATTTCTGTATCTTTATATGTAATATTATTAAAATTTGATATACCGCTAAACTTTCTTAAACCACAGTGGTTTACAATAATAAAATCAAATTAAACACAAATATGTGAAAGGAATTCCACAAAAGTTTTATTATGTTCTTCTTTCATTGTGAATGACATTTTAGTCAGGAAAATGGCATATTAATGTGAGGTAAATAAATTTGATAGGAAAGGCCTAATACATTCACACAGAAAGATACCAAACTTAGGCCCCATTTTATGAAGCCACATTAGACTTTTTAAGGCTTTTTTATTGCTGGCCTTGGCCGTATTATCTCCAACGCTCATAGGAATTCTTTGAGCATCAAAGCTAATACCACTGCAGCTGGAGATGAAAAAAAGCCTAACGTGGTTTCGAAAAAGGGGTGTTAACCAGTGTTCCCTCTAAGCGGGCGGGTGTTGTGAGCAAACTTTTTTCACTGTGAGCTAAAAATATCGGGCGCCAGCAAGTTATGAGCCAAATAAATATGTTGCTTTCTACCACAGAACTTCCTTACGTTTGTATGGAATCTATCCCCTTTCAACTTTAGAGAGTGCCCTCTCGTTCTCCCTGCCTTAGCTACTAAGTCTATTCCCTTCAGTACCTTGAATGTTTCTATCATGTCCCCTCTCAATCTCCTCTGCTCAAGGGAGAAGAGGCCCAGTTTCTCTAATCTTTCGCTGTACGGCAACTCCTCCAGCCCCTTAACCATTTTAGTTGCTCTTCTCTGGATCCTTTCGAGTAGTACCGTGTCCTTCTTAAAGTACCAGTGCTGGACGCAGTACTCCAGGTGAGGGCGTACCATGGCCCGGTACAGCAGCATGATAACCTTCTCTGTCTCTTCAGTCCAGCATCTGCCCCTTCCATTCACTGTCTGTCTTTCCCTGCCATCTCTCCTCCTGCCCCCCCCCCACCCCCCAATTTGGTCTAGCATCCATCATCTTCCTTCTGTTCCCCTCATGGTCTGGCATCTCTATCCTTCCCTCCCCCCTGTGGTTTTTAGCATATCTCTCTTCTCATTTCCTCCACTCAGATCTGATCATTCTCTGCTCTCTCTTCCCTTTTCTTCTCTGGTCTTCCTTCTCTATTTTCTGCCTCCATCTAAATTAAATTCTTTCTTACTATTTAGTCCCGTTTCCCTCTTTTCACTGTGTCTACACACAGCTTGTCACCCCTTTCCCTCACCCCTCCATTATCTTACTATTTTCTTCCCCCTTTATTTATCTCCTCCTTCCATCCAGTATGTGTTCTTTCCCCACTTCCATTCAGCATCTGCTCTCCCTTCTCAACTGACATCCATCTGCCTTCTGCTCTCTCTCCCTTCTTCTCACTTCCATCATCTGTCCCCTTCTCTCTCTCTCTCATCTCCTCCATTCCATCATCTGCCCCTTCTCTCTCTCTCTCTCTCTCCCCCCCCCCAACTTCCATCATCTGCCCCCCTTCCCCTCACCTTTGTGGGTCACTTTCTTTCCCCTGAGGGTGGCTCATGTCACAGGGGAAGCTTTGGCCGAGCAGAACCGCTTGATTGACAGTGGAACTTACTTGATTGATGTCGATGCTGGGGCCCGTTGCCGTTTGAAGGAAAAAAAAAAAGGTGGAAAAAAGGAACCTGTAAAGGCGAGAGGAAGGGAAACCTCCAGGACAGCTGCTTTTTGCCCTCCTTCAGCGGCCCAAGAGTTCAGACCAGCAGCGGCAGCTGTGTATGCTTTTAACTTCGGCACAGAGCTGACCCTAATCAATAGTTTAGCGCGGTTTCATGAGGCAGCCTCGGGGCCTTTGATAGCCGGCCCGCTTCGATGATGCGATGTGGGCCGGCCTAGCAAAGGCCCCGAGGCTGCCTTATGAAACCGCGCTAAACTATTGATTAGGGGCAGCTCTGTGCCGAAGTTAAAAGCATACACAGCTGCTGCTGCTGGTCTGGAGGTGCGGAGACAAGGCAGGAGGCAAACGCGGTGGAAGGCAGGAGTCCCGGCGAAGGCAGGAGTCCCGGCGAAGGCAGGAGTCCCGGCACAGCGACTGCAACAGGAAGTTGCAAGTCAGCTGACGCCGGCCTTTCGTTGCGGCGGGGACCGAATCCTTCGCGGACCGGCAAGATTTTGTTTGCGGACCGGCGGTTGAAGAACTGTGCTCTACACTGTGTGCGCTGTGACGAGAAACATGTGCGCTGCGAGGTAATATTTTGTGCGCCAGCGCACCCCAGCGCAGCTTAGCGGGAACACTAGCAATGCTAATACACTCTCCCTTTTGCCTCCCACTGGATATTTATGGCCTGCCTATACAAAGAGATTTTTTATTTATTTATTTATAATTTAAACACAATATAACCAAGTAATACACTTGTACAGAAGAGTGGTCATAATTAAAGTAAAATGCTAAAGTAAAGCTACATATGAAGGAAATGGATCACTCAAGTCCATCATGTTGGGATCATGATAATTTTAAGAAAATAAAATTAGAAGAAACATAAACTAACATATTACAACAGTCTTCAAAAAACTGAGAGAAACTTTCCATCAGAGTCTACCACAATCTGCAGAGATTCTCCTAATGGTCTCTTAGTTGTCAGAAAAGTAGTGAGGTGGGAAGGCATAAAGAAAATATACTTAGTAGATTGGTATCTTATGAAGCATTTACATGGATATCTTAAGAAAGCAGCACCAATCTGAAGAACACTTGCCCCTTCTTCTACAAAACCACGCTAGCGGGTTTTAGCGCAGAGAACCACACTGAATGGCCCGTGTTGCTCCCAACGCTCACTGAGTTCCTATGAGTGGCGGAAGCAGTGCGAGCCATTCAGCGTGGTTCCCCGCGCTAAAAACCGCTAGTGCGGTTTCGTAGAAGAGGAGGTTGGTCATAATCAAATAAATTGCTTATAATGCTTGTGGGTATTCCTAGAAATATTAGGAAAAATTCTGTTCTTAAATTCCAGAATAACATCCCCTTAAAAAAAAACACCTTCATCAACCAGATGCAAGTGCAAATATGGCAATTAAAGTTGTAGGAATAACATTGTCTGTGTCCAAAAACTTCAATATAGCAGAAACACCCAAACTCAATTTATTTGGATCCAAATTTCATTGCACTGCCGATATTTTAGATGGTAAATAACATATTTGAGGAATAGGGGGTTAATTCTCTTTTGATATCCCCAGAGACATACTGAAGCAGTTAAAAAAAATGTAAACTTTTTAAAGTTTGGTTCATCACAGATCATTTTTGGAAGAGGATGCAATAATGTTGGGGCTGACCAAAAGAAAGCTTTCTTCTTGGGTTGTTTCCCATTGGGCACAGTGCGCAGCGGCCGCTAAGAGAGCAAATAGAATGCTAAATATAATCAAGAAGGGTATTACTACCAGAACGAAAGAAGTTATCCTGCTGTTGTATCGGGCGATGGTGCGTCCGCATCTGGAGTACTGCGTCCAATATTGGTCGCCGTATCTTAAGAAGGATATGGCGTTACTCGAGAGGGTTCAGAGGAGAGTGACACGTCTGATAAAAGGTATGGAAAACCTTTCATACGCTGAGAGATTGGAGAAACTGGGACTCTTTTCCCTGGAGAAGAGGAGACTTAGAGGGGATATGATAGAGACTTACAAGATCATGAAAGGCATAGAGAGAGTGGAGAGGGACAGATTCTTCAAACTTTTGAAAAATAAAAGAACAAGAGGGCATTCAGAAAAGTTGAAAGGGTACAGATTCAAAACGAATGCTAGGAAGTTCTTCTTTACCCAACGTGTGGTGGAAACCTGGAATGCGCTTCCAGAGGGCGTAATAGGGCAGCGTACGGTACTGGGGTTCAAGAAAGGATTGGACAATTTCCTGCTGGAAAAGGGGATAGAGGGGTATAGATAGAGGATTATTGCACAGGTCCTGGACCTGTTGGGCCGCCGCTTGTGCAGACTGCTGGGCACAATGGACCTCAGGTCTGACCCAACGGAGGCATTGCTTATGTTCTTATGGGACATAACCATTCTAAAGTCTTGTAAAAACTGAAGAGTCCTAATAGGCGCATAAGGTAGGGTTATCAGATGTCTGGGAAAACCCGGACTTGTGCTCTTATTAGAGGACTGTCCGGGTTCCCGGACAGACTTTCCAAAACCTGGCAGTTTGTCCAGGTTTTGGTAAGCCCTGCCGAGCTCCGGCCATATCTGGAGGGCCTCTGAGTATTTGTGGATGATGTCACACGCATTTGTGCATGCTCTAGGCCCTCCAGACATAGCCGGATTTTGTAGGGGAAGATGAGGTTTAGAGGGGGCGGGGCTAGGGGCAGAATAGGGTGGGACTTGAGGTAGAACTGGGCAAGGCTAAAGGCGGGACAAGGCAGGAACCCATAATTCAAAAATCAATGTGCCCCACTCTGCTAGCTTCTCCCTCCTTCCAGCTGACTTGGATTTACGTCATTGATTTTTGAATTATGGGTTCCTGAGGAAGGGACGTGTTCCCGAAACCAGGCTTGGTTGGACCTGGTATTCTGCGGCATTCCATCTGCCTTGCCTTTTGCACCCCTGGACGACAGATGAAGACTCACTGAAGCTAAGTCTGCTTTTTTCATTCTAGGTTTGGGAGTTGGCTGTGGGGTTCCCAGAGTGGTGGCTGTGATTGAATTCACCTGTGTTCACTGTTCACTGTTTTTTATGGTGGTTGTGTTATTTTGATTTAAAGCACACTAAGGTACTTGATAATGGTGTGTAGGTGGGGGCTTGGTTACCTCCACCCTGTTGTGTGAAGCGTTGGAGGATTTCTCCCATCGCTGATCCCTCACTCTGAGGGTACCTAACCTCACTAAATTCATTAAAGTAATTTATTGATGTTATTTAATCACAGAGTTGTCTTCGGCACTGCTGAACCACTCTCAGAACCTTTGGACCATTTTTGCCCTACTGTTGGTCTCTTTTGAAGTTTGTTTGGCAATACTTTTTTGGAGTTTTTGTGTCTTCAAAATTATAGCCAGCTGTTCTATGTCACCTAGGACTATTCTACTTTTGGATGTTGTGTATGATCAAGCCTCCGATTTTGAAGGTGGTCTTCATTGGACCCACATCATTAGCTGAAGGAAGTAATTTTTTGTATCCACAATGAAGTAATCTATTTGAACTTCATTTCAAAATATGCTTCACAACTGGTTGAAGTAATATCTTGCTTAGGGGATGCTTACCAAAGAAATTTGGTTTTGTTCTTATTTAGTTTGAGGCAGTGACTTGAGGTCCAGTTTTCTATTTTTTGACAATGGTGAGGGTGTTGCCTAATGCAGCCACTACAGATAGCATGATCATTATGTGGAGTATACAGTGTTCCCCCGGTCGTTCGCGGTCAGCGGTTCACGGTCCCGGTCATTCGCGATATTTTCTGACCCCGAATCGCCGACAAGGAGAGGGCAGAAGAGAGCAGCCGGAGTGCCAGCGAGTGCAGGAAATCACTCGCGGTATGCTCTGACCACCTCTTCCTGTACTAAGTCGGGCCTTATCCAATCAGGAGCTGCTTTGACACGCGCCTTCCCTCCCCCATGTCTATGCCGGCACGAGCAGCATCTCCAACCTGCTGTGCACGGCGGCATCGGATCTCCCTCTGAAGTCACTTCCTGTTTGCGAGACCAGGAAGTGACATCAGAAAGAGAGCTAAGGCTGGCGTGGGCAGCAGATTGGCAATGCTGCTCATGCCGGCGCCATTAAAGAGGTATGGGGGAAGGGAGGCACACAGCAGGAGCAGCAGAGAAGGAACGGGGTGCAGAGAAGAGGGGGGTGCCTCTCACCCTCACTAAGCCACTGAGTGTACTTGAATGTAACTCACCTTGAAAAGATATGAACTAAAATAAATATAAATTCAGCACTACCATTAGTTTCATGAGCCAGTGTTCTACCTTAGCAAACTGTGACTCCTCCAACATAATGCTTGTTTTTGTTTTGTTTGTTTTTGCATTTAAAACACAACAAATACCGTGTTTTTCAGAAAATAAGACCTACTCTGAAAATAAGCCCTAGCATGATTTTTGGGATAGGTCTTAATATAAGCCCTACCTCTACAAATAAACCCTAGTCGTGGGCTTCCCCCTGCCCCATCCCACCCCTGCCATGCAGCCGAATCCCCACTGACACTCCATCCTTACCTCCCAACCAATCCCCACCGATCACAACCATAAATACTTTCTGGCAGAAGAGCGTCAGGCCAGCAGCACTCACAGGCTGCTTTGCGGCCTTCTCACTGGGGCCTTCTGTGTGCTGCATTACTGATGCATTATTGCTGCTAGCCTGATGCTCCTCTGCCGGAAGGTATTTATGGTCACTGTTGGCAGGGATTGGTTGGGAGAGAAGAATGGAGGGTCAGCGGGAGTTCAGCAGTATGGCTGTGCAGCGGGGGGCGGCAGTGGCGGGTGCTCAAGGGTTCTGCTGCATGAGGGATGGGAGAGAGGGAAGGATGGAAGGTGCTAAAGGATTCTGTTGCATGAGGGATGGGAGGGAGGGAAGGATGGAAGCTGGGCAAGGGTTCTGCTGCACAAGGGATGGGAGGGAGGGAAGGATGGAAGCTGGGCAAGGGTTCTGCTGCACGGGGGATGGGAGGGAGGGAAGGATAGAAGCTGGGCAAGGGTTCTGCTGCACAGGGGGATGGGAGGGATAGAAAGATGCTGCAGAGGGAAGGCACAAGGGGATGGGTGAGAGGGGAGGAAAGATGTTGCACATGTGGGGGAGAGAAAGGAAAGAGGAAGAATTGGGGTGAAGGAAAATAAGCCCTACCCAAAAATAAGACCTAGTGCCTTTTGTGGGCCCCAAATAAATATAAGACACTGTCTTATTTTAGGAGAAACACGGTAATGTTTTTGCACGTTATCGCCAGGGATAGAAAATGCTTCCCCTCCCATGCTTGACTTCATTTGAGGAGCTCACTTTATTCTCTGCTGTTTGACAAATACTGAATGATGTCTGCTCTTTGGCTTGTGCCTGAAGACATCCACAACATCAAGTTACTGGCAAACACAAAATGTACAGTGATTTTTTAAACATTTTTTGTTGCTGTAACTCTTTTCTCTGGGAAGACCCTTGCCGCAGGAAAAAGTACAGATGCTGGATGTCTATGGGTCAAACTTGTCAAGGAGGAACTGGCATGGATTTATAGGGCTTGTAGCCTGGAAACCATGGTGATGACTTTTGCAAATGCCACATTAGCATAACCTCCAGAGTTTTAATTTTTTTTAAGAACTTGGAGGCTTTCTTTCACTTTAAACAAAGCTTTGAGGTAGCTGTTCCACCCAGTTAAAACATTTTTGGAGAACTCCGATTGTGAGTGTTAGATTCACAACTAAATAAGGCCATCTCTGGGAAAAGGTGAGTCAAGTTTATGGAAACAAAAGTGAGGTTTAATGAATTCTGTTAGGGCAAACAATGTGTAATACATAACATTTGGCACTCTTACCTTTTCCATTGCACTCTTCCACAATAGATCTATCAATTATCTTCCAAATAACAGTCTTTACAATTTTCTTGGATAAAATTTCTTGGCTGCAGCTTTATTTAACACTTCAACAAGAAATCATGCTACAAACAGAATTCAATTTAACTCCTTCCCTGTCAGCTAGTTGATAATGACCTAGCTGTCCTGTCCAATCCAACAAATGAAATCATGTTCAAACAAACAAATCCCCCCTTCAAGACCTCCAGTGTCACCCAGCCTCACAGCTACTTGTGGCGGTGTTGCACACAAGTAGATGCCTGAGGCAGGCCTTGTGGCCTAAACACTGATCGTGTTGAGTCACTTTATAGAATAAAGACTTTTACATTGAACATTTGGTTTCCTCAAATATCCTTTCTGCCATTTGCTTTTGCACACAAGTACACATCATCAAGAATTCCTTTAAACCCCTCACCCATATTGTTGGGTGGCTGGAAGGATCCCTTGTTCCCGCCAAAGCGGTGACAGCCTAACTTTGTCACTGTTTCCCCCTCCCCAAATAATCAGCTGTGGCCAATGGAACCCCTATAAATGTATTCCAACAAATCCTGCACTGTACATAAAAGATATCCAACTCAATATCTGATAAATCAATACTTTCAGGACAGTATACTTTAGGAGAGTCCACTGTCAACAAATCATGCATTAGTACCATAGCATCCAATGATGTAACTTTTTCATATTACTTAAGGACCTATGACACGAAAAGTCGGCAATTCTCAACAATTTGGATCTGAGACTTTCTTTAGTTAGCTTTTCCCAGACGGTCACAAATAACGAGAAGATGACAGTAAGATGGTAATAGAGATAAGGCAGAGAATAAGGACTTTTAATCTGACACATGCTGCATCTACTTAGTTTGTCCAACAAATCCCATTTTAAGGAAATTTGGCTAAAGCAAGTTGACATTTCATCAAGGAGGACAATTTTAAAGCCATTTTCATCCACAGAAACAGATTCATTGAAAATCACCCCCATCCTTTGTGCAGGTGTATACCTTATTCCAAAAGAACTCTCGTTTTTACCTGGTTTGAGTAGTAGAATTTGCAGAGATGGGGGTTACAGTTTTTGCACTGCAAAAAGGGTAGACACGAGTGTCTGTGAATATTTTTTAGTTTTGGGAAATTTTCAAGGTGAGAGTACTTGCATCTTTTTACTTTGAAATCAGGTGCAAAGATCAAGGATAAAAGGCACCCATACATTTGTAACAATACAGGCAATGCTAAAAGAGCCCCTGAAAGTAATTTGTGAAAATGGTTTGTTCTAAGATTCTAACTTTGCTTAACACAATTTCTAGACCACAAATAAATGTACTGGATTCCAACACTTTTCGTGAAGGAGCCATTCTGATCCATATCAGTTCAGACAGGCTGATCCAATTGAGGCGCTGCCCCATTGTATCTGTGGGCTTTTGGTCCCACCTTTCCTGAAGAAATGGCCACTAAAATCCATAGAAACGATTGATGCAAAACCAGAACTGGATCAGCCTGACTTTGATCGGACAACAACCCTAAGTGTACATGAGCTTGAATATTGCTCAAAGGAGAGGATACTGTATAGCATAAAGCTTGTTGAAAGCACAGTTTCTCATGCTTGAAAATTGAATACCATTGCTGCTTGAAGAGATTTTATACTTAATTTTTCAAGGCTTAAATACATAGGTATAGATTGGTGAAGGCTTAGGGGTGTGTGATACCCCTCCCCCTAAATGCTATGTACAATAATGCTGAATTGATCTCCTTTCCCCCTTTCATAGCCAGTACAGTTTCCTTCCCCTTTGTCTTGCCAAAACAACCACATGGATGCTCAAACATCAGTTAATTAACCTATAGGATCTCTTCAAGTGCTATGAGACCTGAGATTAAGGACAGAGTGTTCACTAATAATATATACAGGCAGGCAACTCTGACTTAAGACACAATTGATTTCCTGAAAGAGGCAACTTATCCCAAAGATGCTTTTCCCACAGGATACAAGCAATGTTATACATGGGAAATTAGACACAATTGATTTCCTGAAAGAGGCAACTTATCCCAAAGATGCTTTTCCCACAGGATACAAGCAATGTTATACATGGGAAATTGGTTCAAGCCCCAAGGCCCGGTACCTATTTTCACTCAAATAACCCTACATTTTAAAAAGTACAATGCAAAAAGTATAGACACATGGTAATGCTTTAACAAATAAATATATAAAAAGTTAAACTCTCTCTGTCACTTTCTTTCTTTTCAATCTCCCTTACCCCAAGAAGTAATTAAGTGACTTCTATGTGGTCAGTAAATACCTGAACCAGCCTGTTACTAAGTACAGTATCATGCTGATAATGGACTAGCAAAGTGCAGCAAGGAGGGGGGTCTTCTATATGATGGTAGGCTAGCTTCACTTCCTTTCTTCACCACTACACAGGCCACTGTGTAAGAGGAATTATTGCTCATTGCTTGAGGCATAGCTGTATGCATACTAGTGCTGCCCGATTCAGGAAAAAAATATTTCGATTCGATTCAGCCTACTGAATCAATTTGTCGATTCGATTTTCCTGCCCAATTGGGTGGGTTTTTTTCCAAACATCCTGGTGGGTTTATTTTATAGCCTCTTCACCCACTTTGCCCTCTCCAACCCACACTGGCGCTGTGGTGTAAACAAAATAAACAAACAAAAAAAGCTTTTCCTCTCTCTTAAATTCTAGCTCACGTTCACAGTCGAATACTAGCTCTGGCAGGATACAAATTTCAAATCCGACATTGCAATCACAAAACATAAAATAAAATTATTTTTTCTACCTTTTGTTGTCTGGTCATTATTCAAATCATGTTGGTCCCAGGCTCTGCGACAAACGTCTTCTGATAACTCACTTGCCAGGGTCTCTTGCCCATTTGTTGTTTTTTTCTTTCTCCGTGGTAACCATCCATCTTCCATCTCTGTCCTCCCCTTCCATTTTCCTTCCCCCCCCCGGAGGTCTGGCATATTTACTTTTTTTCGTCTCTATTCCCGTAGCTGCAGCGATGGACCCCATCATCCCCAGATTCCACCATCTCTCCTTTTCTCAACTACCCTTTAATCCATCATCTCTCCCTCCATTCCTACCACCCAGGGTCCACCAGCTCTCCCTTTCTCATTCTAACTACCCTCCTATCCAGTATCTTTATCCCCCCCTATACCATCCCTTGTGTCCAACTTCTATCCCTTTCTATTCCTTCCCTCCCTAAATCCCATTGTCTACATCTCTCTCCCTCTCCTGTTTTCAGATCCATTATTTCTTCTATCCCTCCCCCTATCTCCCATCTCCCTTTCCCCATCTCCCATCTCCATGATCTCCCCCAAGTTCATCTATCCCTCCCCCAAGTCCATCTCCCCCCTCCACCATCCATCTTCCCTCTCCACCAAGTTCATCTCTCCCATCCATGTTCTCCCCATCTCTCTCTCTCCAGTCCACCAACTCCCCCAAGTCCATCTCCTCCCCTCTACCATCCATCTTCCCCCTTCACCAAGTTCATCTCTCCCATCCATCTTCTCCCCATCTCTCCTTCTCCAGTCCACCAACTCCCCCAAATCCATCTCCCTTCTTCCCCATCTTTATTTTGATGTTACAACATGTTGCCAATGGTGGTAGTGATTTAGCAATCCACTCCTGCTGCCACTCCTTGCGTCTTCTCTCCACTGCAGCCTGCCCTCAGTGAAAACTTCCTTTTTCCACTTGGGTGGCCAAGTGGAGAGAAGATGCCCGGAGTAACACAAGGTAGTGAATCGCATTCGCTACTGCCGCTTTTGCCTGGCCGGGGAGGAGAGGAAAAATACTTCTGACCGGGAAGGAGAGATCCAGCCCGTTAGCCAGCCAGCCAGCCAACCAATTAAAAATCACCTTGTTGCCGCCGATCTGCATGCAGAGGTCCGCTGACTTTCCCTGCTTCTGATGTAACTTCCGGTTTTGCAAAACCGGTGCCAGAGGGAAAGCCCGAACGAGTCTCTAGCAAGGGGGCCAACGAATCGGTGAGTTTGATTTTTTGCAACAACAAATCGATTCGAATCAATTCATCCGAAGTGAATCGGTGAATCGATTTGAATTATGAATCGGGCAGCACTAATGCATACTATGGTTAATACTGGATGTCCTCAGTACAGTATTAGAGTCTCTATTATTCCTGCTGAAAGGAACATCAACATCCAGCCGTGACATAAGAGCAAGACAATAGTCCTCCAGGGCCCCCCTGGAGGAACTCTTGTCCTAGGAGCTGTCACTCCCACCTGCATTTGCTGGCACTACTTTTATTTAATGTGGTTTAGCATATCCAGGTTCTTCGCAGGAGCTCCCATACCTCCACCCCATTCTCACTCCTAGAGGTGGGGGTATGGCTGGAGCCACCAACTTCACTACTGCTACTACTTCTGGGTTCACTACACTGACATCTACACCCAACTGCTGGCATATTGAGTCTTTCTGTAGCATTCTAACATGAAACTTCAGTTACAGAGCAAGAACACTTGAAGGAAAAGTTTGCTTTTGTGCAGACAACAATGAACAACAGCAGAAGTGATCCAAAAAGAATAGAAGAACGGTCTAATGTTTGGCAATTAAAATTTAATGCAAAGAAATTTAGACTGATGCACATGGCATGCAGAAACTCAAAAGATTTGTATTTGCTAGGGGTTGAGAGGCTGATAAGCACAGACTGGGAGAGGGACCTTGGGGTGCTATTGTTAGAGGATCTTAAGGCAACAAAACAATGTGACAAGGCAGTGGCCATAGAAAGATGCTAGGCTGCATAGAGAGAGGCATATCCAGTATAAGAAAGGAGGTGTTAATGTCCCTATACAAGTCATTGGTGAGGTCTCATTTAGAGTACTATGTTCATTTTGGAGGCAGTATCTCTCTAAGGACTCTCAAAAGACTTGAGGTGGTTCAGAGGAAGGCCACATTAATGATATGGGGCTTATGCCAAACGATATACTGTATTAGAAGAAACCTGAATATGTATACTCTAGAGCAGTGGTTCTCAACCCTGTCCTAGAGGACCACCAGCCAATCAGGTTTTCAGGATAGCCCTAATGAATATGCATGGAGCAGATTTGCATGCCTATCACTTCCATTATATGCAAATTTCTCTCATGCATATTCATTAGGGTTATCTGAAAAACCCAACTGGCAGGTGGTCCTCCAGGAAAGGGTTGGTAACCACTGCTCTAGAGCCTTCTGAGATTTCAGGTGCGCCGCGAGATGCTGGGGAGGAGGAGAGGGGCCGACTGACCTTTCATGGTGAGAGGCACATCCTATAGGCAATCAGCCAACGCCAGCGCCTCTCCTTCTCTCCGCACGTCTTCCCTTCTGGCACTCCCCACCGGCAGCGTAGGGCCCGTCTGGAGAGCCTTTTTATAGGTGCAGAAGTCAATATGATGGCGTCACGCATGCGCATGACATCATCAAATTAGCGTCCACACACTTCCAGATGCCTCGAGCCATGGCCACTATGTTTAGTGTGCCGCGGCGTGACATAGTTTGCAAGACACTGCTCTAGAGGAAAGAAGGAACAGGGGGGACATGATGCAGACATTTAAATATTGCAGAGGTATTATTTATTTTGTGACTTACTATACCAACTTTAACTGGAACAGCGCAAGGCAGTGTTCAATCTAAAATGAGAGAGGAAAGGCACTACAATTTATTTGATAGGATAGAAGCAATCATTCTATAGTCAGAGTAGGTCAGGAAATGTTCCATAAAGAGCCAAAACACAAGGACCAGCGTGCTGTCTTATTATTCAGGAAACACCTGAGTGAATAGCCATGTTTTGACAGCTGATTTAAATTTCTAAGTTAGGGCTCATTTCGGATGTATTGGGGAAGTGAATTCCAGAGTGTTGGGCCACTAAAGAAAAATGCAGTGTCTGGTGGATTAAAAATGAGGGATTGGTAACACTAATCTATGATCAGATGTCAAGTGAAAACTACAAGATGGAGTATAGGAAACAGTTCACCAGCTGAGGTATTCAGGTGACTCATATTTTAGATCATTGTAATCTTATTAGTATGTTTATTTTCTTATTTTTCTCCTCTATCTCTATTTTCTTTCTTTATTACTCTTCTAATTGTCATTTTTCCTGGTACTTTAGTTAGATTGTGAGCCTTTGGGACAGTAAGGGAATTTCTAAGTACCTATCTTACTTATAATTTTAATGCACCAATATATTCTTTGTAACCTGTTCTGGGCTCTTTTGGGAGGACGGGCTAAAAAAAAATCGAATAAATAAATAAAATACTGAAGAGCTTTAAAAAGCGAGAAAGAGTGTTTTAATATGCAAATGAATCTTTTTCAGAGACTGAGAAGTGGCAGAACTAGAGGTCATGAGTTAAGTTAGCAAGGTGGAAGACAGAAGAAATACTTTTTCACAGAAAGGCTGGTGGATTCCTGGAATGTCCTTCTGGGGGAAGATGTGACAGACTTCAAGAATGCATTGGATAAACACAGAAGATTTCTATGTAAATAAAAAAGGATGGAATCCAATCAAAGCAAAACGTAAACGACCAAATAACTAGAGTGAGTTTTGATGGCACCTTAGGAGGTTGGAAAGTAAGACTAATGGTGGGCAGATTTATATGGTCTGGGTCCTGTAAATGGCAAAGACAGATCAGCAATGATGTAATAAGGGGGGAGGGGCCACCCCGGGCGCCGTCCTCTACTCCTCTCTGCCCCCCAGGCTCCTTCCCACTTTCCCCCCACCATGTGCGCACCTTCAGTTCCCCCCTCCACCACACCTCTACCTTTGCTGGCATGATCAGCAGCTCCAACCTCCTGCTCGCGCCATCCTTGGTGCTTCCCTCTGATGTTACTTCTGGGTCCCGCGATTAGGAAATTATAAGAACATAAGAAGCGCCATCTCCGGATCAGACCTTCGGTCCATCAAGTCCGGTGATCCGCACACGCGGAGGCCCTGTCCAGTGTATACCAGGCATAATTTTAGTCACCCATATCCCTCTATGCCTCTCGTAAGGAGATGTGCATCCAGTTTGCTTTTGAATCCTAGGACGGTCGATTCCGCAATAACCTCCTCTGGGAGGGCATTCCAGGTGTCAACCACTCTCTGAGTAAAGCAGAACTTCCTGATATTTGTCCTGAACCTGTCCCCCCTTAGCTTCATTCCGTGTCCTCTTGTCCGTGTCAAGTTGGACAATGTAAATAATTTTTTCTGCTCTATTTTGTCGATTCCTTTCAATATTTTGAAGGTCTCGATCATATCCCCTCGTAGTCTCCTTTTCTCAAGGGAGAACAATTCCAGTCTCTTCAGTCGAACCTCGTATTCCAGTTTCTCCATACCTTTTACTAGCTTCGTTGCTCGTCTCTGCACCCTCTCCAGCAGTTTTATATCCTTCTTTAGGTTGAGAGACCAATGTTGGACGCAGAGGGAGAGCCGATGCTGCTTGCGCCGGGGAAGTTAAGCAGGTATGAGGGAAGGGGAGGGAGGGCAGGTGTTGAGAAGGGGGGTGGGGCAGAGAAGAGGGCGAGGAGGGGCACCACTGCCCTGGCCACTTCCCACCCTTGCTATGCCAGTGCAGATCAGTATAAAGGCTGGAGCAGGCTTCCATGGAAACTCCAGTAGTTCGAAAGTAGGACTGTTGACTGGGCAGATTTTTATAGTCTCTGCCCCAGAATTAGCAGGGAGAGATAGAGATTAAGTATGCCAGTGTTTAATCATGAAGTGGAACCTGTGCAGAGTGCTAGAAAAAACTCTGACCATCTGGTAACTGCAGGTCTTTATCTTTAATATGTTACTACGTAACTTTGGCATAAGTGTGAAACATGAGAATAAGTCGGTCTTTATAACTTTGAATTTATTAACACATATACAAACCCCCTTTTTTTTTTTTTTTTTACAAAATCACAGAAGCAGTTTTTAACGCAGATTGGCGCGCTGAATGCTCTACGCTGCTCTCGATGCTCATAGGACCTCTATGAGTCTCGGGCGCCGCGCAGAGCATTCAGCACGCCGTCCTGCGCTAAAAAACACTTTTGAAGTTTTGTAAAAAAGGGGGGGGAGAGTTATAGAATATTCTGGGACTGAAATATGCCTATTTATATGTATATTCCCTATCTCAATTGAAACCTCGCTGAGATCACCAATCATGACTAAAGCCATATTTCCGTTAATTAATGACTCATGATGTATTTACAATGCATAGAAAGGCTTCCTTGTATATTTTAACCTGCATCTGACAAAATTCATAACAACTGATTTTTCGTAACTAGGTTAAAAAAAAAAAAAGTATAGAAATAGCACAAGAAGCTACAGCACCTGGAAGCTGAAAGTACAGAGTTTCACATTTGGAAATAGAAAGGCAAAATCAGAGGAAAAAAAAAATTACCTTTGATGTAAACAGAGATTAGTTCATCACTGAGATCCTCGATGATCCCAAGTGCGTGCCATGGATCAACACAGCCATTTGGGAAGATGATGCGTCCGCTCTGAATGTTGAAACCGCCATACATTTCGTTGGTTTGCTGCACTGCACTGATGATGTTGGTGAAATTAAATTCTGAGCCATATATATCTGAACACTGCTGAACAAAATAACTGTAAGCAAGAAATGAAACATGGCATTTGAGTGAAATGCAAAATCCTGTATCCAATAGCATCTAATACTCATTTCAATATAAGGATAATGTAAGAGTAGTCCTTAAAAACCTGTTGCATATCAGCTTGAATACACATACCGTATTTTTCACTCCATAAGACACACCTTTTTTCCACCCAAAAGTGGGTGGGAATGTCAGTGCGTCTTATGCAGTGAAGATATAAATTTTTAACACCCCACCTGGGTCAGGCCTTTTAAAAACACTGCCCCCCCAGTACCTTTTTAAAACACCCCCGTCCCGTATCTCTTCAAATCTCTCCCATTGCCTGGTGGTCCAGCGGTGTATCGGCCGGCAGGCACGAGCCCTCCGCCCGCTCCACCTCTTCCCGTCCTTTCCACATCTCCTTAAATATCTCCCATTGCCTGGTGGTTCAGTGGTGTGTTGGCCGGCAGGCGCGAGCTTTCCGCCTGCTTGCCTGGGCCAGCACCACCCTCCGAATGGTGCCTTCAGTTCTCGCGAGAACTGAAGGCACCATTCAGAGGGTGGTGCTGGCCCAGGCGGGCAGAAAGCTCGCGCCTGCCAGCCGACACACCGCTGAACCACCAGGCAATGGGAGAACTTGTCTAAGATAACACTTATGACATCACAGCAATGATAAATTACTGTACCTCAAAGGGAAGCCGGAGAATGGCTGATTGAGAGAATCTGTGCTCTGGAAGAATCCAAATTCTGTGCAGGTCTGATATACCCATTGCCTTCCTGCATGGGGAAGATACAGTATATGATAATTACTGTTAGCAACGATAGGAACTTCAGAAATTACAAAAGGTTTCCCTTTGAAAATGTACCTGGCCTTGGGAAAGGGGCTCAGTGTGTATATTTGCACCTGCTTTGAAGCAGATGTACCTGCTGGAAAGTATGACGGGGCTCACAATGAAATTCTCCCCTTTTTGGCCATGCGAACTTTAACCAGTATTAAGGAGGAAACAAAACAAAGAAGGAGAAAAACAAAGAGCAAGAGAACACCATCACTAATTTCCAGAAGTCAGGATAGGGTTAAGAGCAGCATCAAGTTGGCCATTTGCATTGTATTTCTTGCCCTACAAATAGGATCATCCCATACAACCCAGTAAGAACTCTTAAGATCTGAAGACAAAAAAATCTTTTTTCCCCATCCCTAAGAAGGATAAATACAGGAAGAGACACAATCTTCTCGGTTACAGCACCACAAATTTGGAACGAGTTGCTGGCTTATATAAAGGAAGAAAAAACTCTTAATAGGTTTAAAATTAAAATTTTGGCTCTATAAAGAGGCTTTCAAAACTTGAATCTTACAAGGCTCCCACTCTCAAGGATATTGACAAGTCCTTTTTACCTCTCCTCTTGTGTTGATCTATTTGTATTTCTTTTCTATATACATTGTAGTTCCTCCCACTTTCCTCGTGTGCAAGTTCATCTATGTCATTGTTTTTAGGAATACTTAAATACGCTGGATTCCCCGTTATATTTGAACATCGCTTTGAATCAAGATATTCCGATTGAATCAAAATTTTAATAAAACTTTTGGATTTTGCGTTCATCACTATACATATCTATATATATCTCATCATAGCCCATTTGGTTTTATATTTTTATTGTCTGGGAGCACTTTAATGATATCAGTATATAATTCCCCAAAACTAAGATGCCTAATATCTGCTGTGGGATTCAAAGCTCATTTTCAAAAGAGAGATCCTGCACAGTATGTCCCTTTGAAAATGTTCCCAGCTGCAAGAGCAGAACTTACATTTGAAGCAGGTGCAAATGCACACTTGGGAAAGCAACACAGGTTTTCAGCCTGAAACCTATTTATGTGCTTTTCCCTTCCACACCTAGCCTGCTCCTTTAAGGCTGTAGATATTTTTTTACCTGCACCGAGGGAGTGGAGGAATTTTCAGTGGGTATTTTCTCCATTCCTCCATTCTCCATTTTCTCCATTCTCTCATTATGCTTCTCCTATCTACCTGTCCACAGCCACCTTCTCAGTTTTGCCTTACCCTCCCAATCTAGGCAACCTTTAGGATCCCCTTTACTTTTATGTTGAATTAAATTCTCCTCATTTTTTCCCCTAGTGGATAAAGAAAGAGAGCCAATGGCGTACCTAGCATATGTGACACCCGGGGCCCAACATTTTTTGACATCCCCCATCTATATGAAAAATATGACTTTTAGTAACAATCCACATATCGCACAACAAGAGTGTACCTACGAAAAGGCAGCATCTTAAACACTGCAGTGAGCACTAGAACACCAACACATACATTGTAAAACTAAACAAGCCAGATCCTGTACAGTCAATTGATCCTGTACAGTCAATGCTATCAGAAAGCCATGTCCCTTTCATACACACAGATATACCCTTGCCCAATATGGAATAATCACAAACTAAAAACAGAAATATGTAGACAAAAGTTAAGCTGAACCGCCAAGAAACCAGACTCTGCATACAATGCAACACTACAACACTACAAAAACAGTAATACATGTCCTCTAATACTGTGTAAAATATAAAGACAGTAGAAAAAACTTTGAAAAAACTGATACATAACAATCACCATTTTACAAATTAACAAATAAAAATAAAACAAATAATGAGAAATAAGAAAATACCATTTAATTGGACTAATCCCCGTAAGCTCAGTCCCCATCCCCGCAAACCACCTGATTCCATCCACACACCTTGAATTGTTTTATATTGAACTTATATTAAAGTATAAAAAAAACCAATATTCTGTACAATTGTCAATTTATAAATCAGCGTTTTCTCCCCACTCTCTCTTTCCCATTTCCCTTCAGCATCCTCAACCCACTCTCTCTCCAGTGCACGCACATAAAAACAAGCAAGTAATTTTATATCATTTTCATTCTATTCATTCATAGAAATTAAAGTCTAAATAATGCCAGTCACATAACAAAACATGATTTTACAAAAATAATTCCCTGCACAGCCAAGCCTGCAAGGATTACTAGATGTCTTTCAGCAGCTCCCCTCCCTCCCTCCCCTTTACCTTCGTGGCCAAGTCAAAATGACCTACCAACAATAAAATTTTAAAAACACAAAGCACACTGTACGCAGAGAAAATGTTAATTATCATTTATATTCCGTGGGTTTTCAAAGAGGTCAAGGAAGATGACTTTATGCAATGTCACCTCAGTAACAACTATACAAAAATAGACAAATATACCCCCTCCCTTTTTACTAAACCACGATAGCGGTTTTTAGCGCAGGGAGCTGCGCTGAATGCCCCATGCTGCTCTCAACGCTCATAGGCTCCCTGCACTAAAAAACGCTATTGCGGTTTAGTAAAAGTGGGCCATAGTGCAAAATATAGACAGCATATATAAATTCTCAAAATGGACACATTTTGATCACTAAATTGAAAATAAAATAATTTTCCTACCTTTGTTTGGTAATTTCATCAGTCTCTGGTTGCACTTTATTCTTCTGACTGTGCATTCAATATTTCTTCCCTTCTTTCAGTCTCCTGTATGCTTCCTCTCCTCCAGACCTCATTCCCTCCCCCAACTTTTTCTTTCTTTCATCCTGCCCCCTTTCTTTCTGTATGTCTGTTTTTCTCTCTCTCTCTCTCTCTTTTGTGCCCCATTTCTTTCTTTGTTTCACCCTGCCCCCTTTCTTTCTGGCTCCCTGTCCCCCCCCCCCGTTTCTTTCTTTCTCCCTCCCCTCCCCTATGCCACCGCCATTGGGAAAATGCTGCCACTGCCGCTGGAGAATAGGCTGCCACTGCCACCATCGGGAACAGGCCAGCTCCGAGTTCACCCTGCAACTCTTCCCCGCGGGGCCGACCAACTCTTTGCTGCCCGACGTCAATTCTAAAGTCGGAGAGGACGTTCCGGGCCAGCCAGGCAGCGATTGGCTGGCCCAGAACATCCTCTCCGAAGTCAGAATTGACGTCTGGCGGCGAGAGTTGGTTGGCCCTGCAGGGAAGAAAAGAAGGGAGAACTCGGCTGGCTTGATCCCGATGACAGCAGTGACAGCCTATTCCCCAGTGGGTGGCCAGCTGTGCACTCCCTTGGGCGTGCACCCGGGGCGGACCGCCCCCCACCCCCACATCCCCTCCCCTTGGTATGCCACTGAAGAGAGCAAATATGACATCACATCGTGAAAGCTGAACATTGGTTACCAATTTGCTATCGCACAAGATGGAAACTTCTCATACTGATACAAGCTATCAGGTCCATTGGAATACCATACATCACAGCTCATCCTCTCTCCACTCAACAAAATTTCTTACATGCTCCTTCTTTCTGTTTGGTTCCTTTCAATAAATTCAGATCTTCTATGTTCTTTTGTGGTTGGACCTACCCTTTGGAGAGTGCTTCCCTTGTCTCTGCCTTTAGAGTCTTCCTTTAACAGAATTACCATTGATCAAGCTCTTTGAAATCTATGAATACCATTTGAACCAAAAATTGTTTTTACCTCCATCTGCAGCAGTGCCTTGCCACGTGGTATTCGTCATCTCTTGAACATATTTCTTGTAACTTGTGTCCATACATTTCATCTCCAGAGCCTCCAACATCAAATGAACCACTGCTGCATATCTGTTATATGGTGTCCCAAAAGTGGAATCAGTCATTATATCACACAACACCTGGATTGTGATATTGGTGCCCTTCACGCCCTAGATAAGAAGAGACATTAATTGTTCTAACTTTCCATATCATAACCCATAAAGAGAAACAGCTACCAGCTCAATTCTTTCTGAAGAGATCTGCAATTGTTGCCTTTTAATTTCATTTATTGTAGGGCTGCATTTTTTTTTTTTTTTTTTTTTACTTTTTAATAGAATTTTCAAATAATTTACAAAATAACTTGCTTCAGAAAATCAGAGAGAAATAACATAACAGGAAAATTTTGTTTTTAACAAAAATAAGTAGCAATGGGGGTCTTTTACTAAGGAGCGCTAGCCGATTTACCCCCTCTTCTAAAAAGCCATGCTAGCGGCTGCCGCGTGGTAACGGCCCCGAAGCCCATAGAGATTTAAAGAGCTTCAGGGCTGTTGCCGCATGGCAGCCGCTAGCGCGGCTTTGTAGAAGAGGGGGTTAGTGCATGCTATATGCTAACGTGTCAATTATATTCTATGGCCACGCTAGCATTTAGCGCACGCTAAATCGGCTAGCGCGCCTTAGTAAAAGACCCCCAATATATTTTCCTTAGACCATAATACATTTTTGGGATGAAGTAGGCCGCTGTCTAGACCTACCTCGAAGCAGAGACCTCACACGCTATATGCTATTTTCAATCAATAAGTATATTTATTAGCAAATCAGTAACAGCTTACAGGAATAAATCATTCAGCTTATAGAATAACAGAATGTTATCTTCAGGCCTGAGGATCCTCTGATGTCTGTTCTCCTTACTTCCTCTTAAAGGCCTGATTTTATACATTTCTTGGTGGCCAGCACCACGTTGGTCTAAATCACATGATAAATCTTGATTGGTTATTTTTTTATACGTCATTACATAAGTATATTCATTTATTGGCTTATACATTTGTGTCACGCTATACGTCTGCTCAGTTTACCGTAAGGCCTAACCTTTTCCCGCAAATGTCCTTTTCTTTTACCATATAATCAATTCCGAGCTCCAACCCTACCCCTGTCCCACTATCACAAGACTCATCTTACTAAATAATGTTCTTGAGAATTCTATTTCTGACCATGAGCTGTGTTTATCTTTTCACAATATCCGGCCAGGTGCGAGGCTCTGTTGCCATGCCACAGAGTTAAGTCTTGTTTTTCATAAGTTTCGCTCGGCCTAGCAGCTTAGCTCAGCAACAGGGTATTTCCCAATCAGTATATGCCAGTTGGCAAATGTAGTAAGAAATGTCTTTTAAATTGTTAATATACTGATTTATTAGAGCAGGAGGGGAAAAGGGGATTTTTCTTCTTGAGGTCCGGTTGCTTCATTTTTAGTATTATCTAAAGCAGTGTTTTTCAACCTTTTTTGGGCAAAGGCACACTTGTTTCATGAAAAAAATCACGAGGCACACCACAATTAGAAAAAGTTAAAAAATTTAACTGTGCCTATATTTACTATATATAAATATATAGGAATCAAATAAACACAAAGAAAGTATTTTATAATGCTGCCACCGCCACTGGGGAATAGGCTGCCACTGCCGCCATCGGGAACAGGCCGGCACCGAGTTCTCCCTGCTTCTCTTCCCCGCAGGGCCGACCAACTCTCGCCACCCGTCGTCAATTCTAACGTCGGAGAGGACGTTCTAGGCCAGCCAGGCAGCGATTGGCTCGCCCAGAACGTCCTCTCCGACGTCAGAATTGACGCGAGTGGCGAGAGTTGGCCGGCCCCACAGGGAAAAGCAGGGAGAACTTGGCGCCGGCCTGTTCCCGATGGCGGCGGTGGCACTCAAGTGGCTAAAGAGCCGCAGTTTGCTGGCCTAGGGACAACACTGGAGGGTGGCCAGCTGTGCACCCCCTTGGGATGTAAACCTGGGGTGGGGCAGACCGCCCCCCCCACCCTGGTATGCCACTATCTGTACCTCACTCCCTCCCTATGACCAAAAATTCTCCTTTCTTCTATTCCCCGTGTACACAACCATCTGTTTCCCTCCCTTCCTCTCTCCAAAGTCCATGCCTTCTGTGTCCAAACACTCATTCCCTCCCCCACCTCAGCATCTCTTTCCCTCCCTTCCTCTCTCCCAAGTCCATTTCTTCTGTGTCCAAAAACGCATTCCCTCCCCCACCTCAGCATCTCTTTCCCTCCCTTCCTCTCTCCCAAGTCCATGCCTTCTGTGTCCAAAAACCCATTCCCTCCCCCACCTCAGCATCTCTTTCCCTCCCTTCCTCTCTCCCAAGTCCATTTCTTCTGTGTCCAAAAACGCATTCCCTCCCCACCTCAGCATCTCTTTCCCTCCCTTCCTCTCTCCCAAGTCCATTTCTTCTGTGTCCAAAAACGCATTCCCTCCCCCACCTCAGCATCTCTTTCCCTCCCTTCCTCTCTCCCAAGTTCATGCCTTGTGTCCAAAACGCACTCCCTCCCCCCTTTTGTGTTCCGTGTTTGCCTCCCAGCCCATCTTTGCAACTTTCTCAGCAAAACGAAGCTCAAGCCGCGAGGCTTGTCTTCTGCTTCCTGCCTGCCCTGCCGCGCACAAATAGCCGAACGGAAGTATTCTCCGACGTCAGCGCTGACGTCGGAGGGCAGGCTTTGCTTAAGCCCTCCCTCCGACGTCAGCGCTGACATCGGGGAACGCTTGCGATCGGCTATATGTTAGCTGCAGGGCAGGCAGGAACAGAAGACGAGCCTCGCGGCTCGAGATGTATTGAACTCCGCGGGTCCCCCGTCCAGCTCTCTCCTGTCCACGTGGGGCGGACCGCCCCTCTCCCTAGACTGGTGGTACTGCCCTGATGGCGGCCCTGACCGTACGGCACACCAGGCAACATCTCGCGGCACACTAGTGTGCCGCGGAACAGCGGTTGAAAAACACTGATCTAAAGGACTTAATATTCTTCACCTGTATCATACAAGGACTTTATACCAGCATTTTCCATTATTTTCCTCTTCTTCTCATCTTCCTTTTCTTCTCAAGGGAGAAGGCCCAGATATAGTGAAGAGAAATTCAAATAGGAAATCTAAAAACGGAACTGGATTAACAGCTAATTCCCTCTATCATAGTAACATAACATAGTAACACAGTAGATGATGGCAGATAAAGACTCGAATGATCCATTCAGTCTGCCCAACCCGATTCAATTTAAATTTTAAATTTTTTTTTTCTTCTTAGCTATTTCTGGGCCACAACCCAAAGTTCTACCCAGTACTGTGCTTAGGTTCCATCTACTGAGGTCTCCGTCAAAGCTCACTCCAGCCCATCTATACCCTCCCAGCCATTGAAGCCCTCTCCAGCCCATCCTCTCCCAAACAGCCAAATACACAGATAGATCGTGCAAGTCTGCCCAGTACTGGCCTTAATTCGATTTTTAATATTATTTTCTGATTCTAGATCCTCTGTGTTCATCCCACGCTTCTTTGAACTCCGTTACTGTTTTCCTCTCCACCACCTCTCTCAGGAGCGCATTCCAGGCATTCACCACCTTCTCCGTAAAGTAGAATTTCCTAACATTGCTCTTGAATCTACCACCCCTCAACCTCAAATTATGTCCTCTGGTTTTACTATTTTCCTTTCATTGGAAAAGATTTTATTCTACGTTAATACCCTTCAAGTATTTGAACGTCTGAATCATATCTCCCCTGTCCCTCCTTTCCTCTAGGGTATACATATTCAGGGCTTCCAGTCTCTCCTCATACATCTTCTGGTGCAAGCCTCCTATCAAACATTCCCTGTTGACAACTTCTTCAAATCCCCCAAAAACTTGCAACTTCTCAGGAGAGAAAAATATCATATTTAACACCAAGATATTTAACCAAACATTTACATGGATAGGCCAAAAGGAAAGTAGAACCCAGAGTCACTGTTTCAGTTCTCATTGCCAGAAATAATTTTCTTCATTCTTGTGCTTGTCTAGTAACATCAGGATAAATCCAAACTTTTTTCCCATAGAATAAAACTTGAGAATTACAAAAGTATAATCTTAATAGTGCATTTACATTTTGCTCAAACACAAGTGAAACTAATAGGGTAGCTCTCTCTCTCTGAGGCATCAGATACAGTAGTTTCAAGCAAATCCATGACATTCAATGGCTCCCCTGCGTTTAAATAGTAGGGCTGCATTTTGATTAAAATTTTAATTGCAATTAATCGTGTGATTAAATGTACTGTATGCTATTTTTTTCCCCCCTATTGCAGTCACTTAACCCTCCATTGCCATCCAGAATCACAAGGAGCTACAGTGGGGAAAAAAAAAACATAGAAACATGACGGCAAATAAAGGCCAAATGGCCCATCCAGTCTGCCCATCTGCAGTATCCACTGTCTCCTCCTCTCCCATTTAATCAAAATGCAGCCAGAAAAAAATTAAAGAATAAAAAGCAATGAAAAGGTAAGAAATACAAAATTCAAATTGAAAAATTACAAAGGAAAGAATCTAAAACTGCCTGCAGATTAGCTATAAACAGCCTTATAATATTCAGAGCCTGCATCAGAAAAGAAAGCCTAATTTATAGTTGTCTTTTATTAATTAAACCCTCCCCCCATTTTACAAAACTGCGAAAGCGGTTTTTAGCGCAGGCCAGCACACTGAATGTTCTGCACTGCTCCCGACACTCACAGAACTCTATGAGCATCGGAAGTAGCACAGCGCCTTCATTGCGCCGGCCTGTGCTAAAAACCACTTTCGCAGTTTTGTAAAAAAAAAAAAAAAAAAGGGGGTGGGGGTTAACATAGGGTTCCTTTTACTAAGGTGCACTAAATGCTAAGAAGCCCATAGGAATCTAAAGAGTGCCACTGCATGTAGTGCATCACTGTGCCTTAGTAACAGACCCCCTAGTCTGTACAGTATAGCCATGATAGCTCACATTATAATAAACCAGGGAGCTCAAGTCCCTCCTCGAGGGCCGCAATCCAGTCGGGTTTTCAGGATTTCCCCAATGAATATGCAAGAGATCTATGTGCATTCACTGCTTTCAATGCATATTCATTGGGGAAATCCTGAAAACCAGACCGGATTGCGGCCCTCGAGGAGGGACTTTGAGATCCCTGTCAAATAAACTGTTCTGGTGAGAGAATCACAACTGAAGAAAGATAACTCATTGTAACTAAACTTTTGGATGACGGGTTGAGCTACTGCCTTAAAAACCACATCCATTTTAGTTTCTAGTCCTGGCTCGGACATTTTCTCATAGTAATGCCTGACTATGGATTTCATTTCTTGTAGCTCTTAAATTATCTATGTCTGTGTTGCAATTGCAGGAACTACATGTAAATAGAAAATGTTCGGTTAAAATGTGCTTTTGTTTGTGTGCCTGGTTTAAAAGAGGGAAGTTCATGCTTAGGGTTACCAAACGTCCAGGAAAACCCAGACATGTCCTCTTTTTAGAGGACTGTCTGGGTTCCCGGATGGACTTTCCAAAACCCAGCAGTTTTTTCAGGGTTTAGCAAGCCCTGAGCGCCGGCCACATCTGGAGGGCTTCCAACAAGTATGTGCAGATGATGTCAGACATTTAACACACATTAAAGCCTATGGCCTGGCTGCCCTGCTCTTGCTAAGCAGCATCAGGCCTGGCTAGTTACCTGGATGGGGGACCATTGAGGAATATCAGGTGCTGTAGGCTGCAGGGTTCATAGACAAAATCGCGCGAGACAACAGCGTGCAGACAACTGAGCGCAAGGTTGACGGCGCGCCGAAGAAAAGCACTATTTTAAAGGGTTCCGACAGGGGGTGTTGATTGGGAACCCCCCTATTTTACTTAACAGACATCGCGCTGGCGTTGTGGGGGGTTTGGGGGGTTGTAACCCCCCTCATTATACTTGAAACCAAACTTTTTGCCTGTTTTTTAGGGAAAAAGTTCAGTTTAAAGTATAATGTGGGGGGTTACAACCCCCCAAACCCCCCACAACGCCAGCGCAATATCTGTTAAGTAAAGTGGGGGGGTTCCCCCACACACACCCCCGTCGGAGCCCTTTAAAATAGTGCTTTTCTTCGGTACGCCGTCAACCTTGCGCTCAGTTGTCTGCGCTCAGTTGTCGGCGTGCCGTTGTCTCGCACAATTTAGTCCCGTCACCAGGCTGCAGGGCCCTATGTTGGGCAGCAGCAACATAATGGAGCCACATATTGCATGGAAGAAGGCAATGACAAGCCACTCCTGTACTCTGTCTTGAAACATCACGTGCAGCCACGGGTCAGTGGTCAGCTCAAAGGTATACACACACAAAACTATTATAGGCAAGTTGTGTTAACTTTGCATAAGATCAGAAGCTTTAATTTTGGTCACTTTATGCATTTTTAGTGCTCTGAAGCAAGCTCTGTACCTTGATAGGAGAAGAGGAGACAAAACAAAGGAAATTGTTATGTGCGAGTTTTCATTAGTGTGGCTTTTTACAAGTTGAGGTGGTTGAGAGGCTCAACAGGAAGCCAGGTCCAAATGAAAGAGGGCGGAGCATTGGAGACAGGAGGAGAGGGTTTGGAGGAAAGCACTAGAGCAGGAAGAGAGAGGATGCAGGGAGGGAACCGGAATACCCTTGAACCAGCAGACAATCTCCATCCTCCAGGCAGCTCATCAGGGTTGCCTGCTGACCCCAGGAGCATCATGCCCTCATACTGGAAAGTGTCCTACCATATTACCCTGTTGCTGTAAGAAAAGCAGTCAAAAGACAGGACCATGGCTGCCAGGAACAATATTTGGCAAAGCTTTCCTCATGATGCCTGCATCCTTGGAGTGCAAAGCTTCACTCAAGACGTCAGCATCCTTGGAGTGGAAAAGTGTTCTTTGAAGCAGTGCCAACAGCAACATTGGGACATGAAGCATGAGCTCAAGCCAAAGGTTGCTGAGATGGCCCAGCTGCAAGACAGGAGGAGGGAGGCCTTTTCAACTACATTTCACTGCTCTTGAGTTTAGGCTCATTGACATTCTGCAGTCTTAAGTGAAGCGATTCCTGAAGATCTAGATTTAGCAATACCCAAATTAAATAAAAGCGTGCACACATTCATGCAAGCGGTCCCATCAACAGTTCTTTCATTTCATTAATTTTAATGTCTATACCCTCATTTCAGCAATTTCCACACCTTAGATTTGCAACCACACATCTAAAAATGTTCTTTTGAAATCTCAGCTACACTCAACAAACCTAAATAAAATGGGAACACTTAGTATCATCAAGCAATGCAGCTGCTAAAGTGCAAACAATAACATCCTATGAAATATATACACTCTGTACAAGGAAGCCACAATCTTCATTGAGAATTTCATTGAGGAGGCATACAGGAGGAGGGTGGAAGAGGATAAACTTCAGATGAAAGATGAAGATATACCAACACCAACACGGAAGGGAGAACAAGAAGCAGATGACCCCAAAGAAGACACCCACAGAGGAACACCACAAGAGGGAGAGAAATTGGCTAATCGATGCCCAGAAGAAGAAAGAGCGAAGCACACCGGGGACATTGACCTGAGACCGAAGCGAAAATTGAAGAAGGGAAAGTCAGCAATCCTAGTGGGAGATTCGATCCTAAGGCATGTGGACAGCCACATAGCAGGAGGGAGAGAGGATCGACTGGTGACCTGCCTCCCAGGAGCAAGAACCAAGGACATCGTGGACAAAATTGGGAAGATCCTGGAAGGAGCGGAGACGGAAGAGACCGCAGTGATGATCCACATCGGGACGAATGATGTCAGCAGGAGAGACTACAGAAGGAGCACGCTGATAGAACAGTTCAAGATCCTGGGAATGAAGCTGAAGATGAGGACCCAGAAGATAGCGTTCTCAGAGATCCTACCGGTACCAAGGGCAGATGTGAAAAGGCAGGAGGAATCAATAAATGCGTGGATGAGGAAATGGTGTGAGGAAGAAGGATTCCACTTCGTGAGGAACTGGACAACGTTCTGGGGCAAGAGCAAGCTCTACAGGAGAGATGGACTGCACCTGAGCATGGCGGGAACAAGACGTCTATCAAACAACGTCAAGAGAGGAATAGAACAGGCTTTAAACTAAGAGGAAGGGGAAAGCCGACAGTCGACCTTGCGTCGATGATTCGGAACAGTCGACCTAGCGTTGATGATTCGGAAGAAGGTATCATGTGATGATACTAAGGGAATGCAAGGCTCGGAAGAAACAAAGGACAAATTACAGGAGTCGACTAACCCAGAAGAAGTGGTTGGAAGGAGTGTACCAAAAGAGAAGACACTAAAGACCGAAACACAGGGAAAGGAAATGAAGACACTTAAATGCCAGGATCTAAACTGCATATATACTAATGCAAGGAGCCTAGGAAACAAAATGGGTGAATTAGAAGCCGTGGCCAATGCAGAAGTCTTAGACATCAATGGAATCTCTGAAACATGGTGGAATGAGGAAAGCAAATGGGATACAGCACTGCCGGGATTTAAGCTCTATCGCCAGGACAGGTCAGGACAGAAAGGAGGTGGAATAGCCCTATACATAAAAGAAACCATACAATCGACAAGAATAGACACAGCGGAGACGACCAACAAGCTGGAATCGCTATGGGTTAAAATACCAGGAAGAAAGGGACATGAAATAAAAATAGGCCTATACTATCGCCCACCCGGGCAAACCGGAGATATCGATAAGGAAATGGAAGCCGAGATGAAACAAGAATGCAAAAATGGTTGCACAGTTATTATGGGAGATTTCAACTACCCTGGGATAGACTGGAGTCTTGGAAACTCAAAATGCGCTAGGGAAACAGAATTCCTGGAGGCTACACAAGATTGCTTCATGGAGCAGCTTGTTAGAGAACCGACGAGAGGAAATGCCACTTTGGATCTAATCCTAAATGGGTTAATGGGACCAGCAAAGGAAGTGGAAGTAGTGGGACCGTTGGGAAACAGTGACCATAACATGATCAAGTTCAAGGTTGAAGCAGGAATACCAAAAGGAAAGAGAACCATGGCGACAACTTTCAACTTCAGAAAAGGAAACTATGAAGCAATGAGGAAAATGGTAAGGAATAAACTTAGGAACACTTCCAAGAAATGGAGGATGGTAGAACAGGCCTGGTCTTTTTTCAAGGACATGGTGAGCGAGGCGCAAAATCTTTACATCCCCAGATTCAGAAAGGGGAGCAAAAAGAGTCGAATAAAGGACCCGATATGGATGACTAAAATAGTGAAGGAAGCGATAAGTAATAAGAAAAATTCATTCAGGAGATGGAAAAAGGACAAAACTGAAGGAAACTGGATAGAGCACAGGAAGTATCAAAAAGAATGTCACCGTGTGGTTCGAAAAGCTAAAAGAGAGTATGAAGAGAAGTTAGCCAGGGAGACTCGTAATTTCAAACCGTTCTTCAGATATGTTAAAGGGAAACAGCCAGCTAGGGAGGAGGTGGGACCGCTGAATGATGGAGTCAGGAAGGGAGTAGTGAAGGAGGAGAAAGAAGTCGCGGAAAGACTGAACATGTTCTTTTCGTCTGTATTTACAAACGAAGACACAACCAACATACCGGAACCTGAGCAATTCTTCAATGGAAATCAAGCAGAAAAATTAACATTCATGGAAGTGAGCCTTGAAGATGTGCGCAGGCAGATAGATAAACTAAAAATAGACAAATCTCCAGGTCCGGACGGAATCCATCCAAGGGTTCTGAAGGAACTAAAGGAGGAGATAGCAGAACTACTGCAGCAAATATGCAATCTATCCCTGAAAACAGGCGTGATCCCGGAGGATTGGAAGACGGCCAACATCACGCCCATCTTTAAAAAGGGATCAAGAGGTGACCCGGGAAACTACAGACCAGTGAGTCTGACCTCGGTTCCTGGAAAAATGGCAGAAGCACTGATAAAAGAAAGCATCGATGATCACTTGGAAAGAAACAAACTTCTTATTACCAGCCAACATGGTTTCTGCAGGGGGAGATCGTGCCTAACCAACTTACTACACTTCTTCGAAGGAATTAACAAACAGATGGACAGAGGTGACCCCATAGACATCATATACCTTGATTTCCAAAAAGCCTTTGACAAGGTGCCCCATGAACGATTACTCCGGAAACTGAAGAACCATGGGGTGGACGGAGACGTACATAGATGGATCAGAAACTGGTTGGTAGGAAACAAAGGGTAGGGTTGAAGGGACACTACTCTGACTGGAGGAGGGTCACGAGTGGTGTTCCGCAGGGCTCGGTGCTCGGGCCGCTGTTATTTAATATATTCATAAATGATCTAGAAACAGGGACGAAGTGTGAGATAATAAAATTTGCAGATGACACCAAACTATTTAGGGAAGCTCGGACTAAAGAGGACTGTGAGGAATTGCAAAGGGACTTGAACAAACTAGGAGAATGGGCGACAAAATGGCAAATGAAGTTCAACGTTGAGAAATGTAAAGTATTGCATGTGGGAAGCAGAAACCCGAGGTACAACTATACGATGGGAGGGATGTCATTGAATGAGAGTACCCAAGAGAGGGACTTGGGGGTAATGGTGGACAGGTCAATGAAGCCG
Source organism: Geotrypetes seraphini (assembly GCF_902459505.1). Lineage (NCBI taxonomy): Eukaryota > Metazoa > Chordata > Amphibia > Gymnophiona > Dermophiidae > Geotrypetes > Geotrypetes seraphini. Next base: position 145,438,361 of record NC_047092.1, read on the forward strand.
ACTGCACAGTGCGCAGCGGCCGCTAAGAGAGCGAATAGAATGCTAGGTATAATCAAGAAGGGTATTACAGCCAGGACGAAAGAAGTTATCCTGCCGCTGTATCGGGCGATGGTGCGCCCACACCTGGAATACTGTGTCCAGTTTTGGTCGCCATACCTTAAGAAGGATATGGCGTTACTCGAGAGAGTTCAGAGAAGAGCAACTGATAAAAGGGATGGAAAACCTTTCATACGCTGAGAGATTGGAGAAACTGGGTCTCTTTTCCCTGGAGAAGAGGAGACTTAGAGGGGATATGATAGAGACTTATAAGATCATGAGGGGCATAGAGAGAGTAGAGAGGGACAAATTCTTCAAACTTTCAAAAAATAAAAGAATAAGAGGCCATTCGGAAAAGTTGAAAGGGGACAGATTCAATACAAATGCCAGGAAGTTCTTCTTTACCCAACGTGTGGTGGACACTTGGAATGCGCTTCCAGAGGACGTTATAGGGCAGAATACAGTACTGGGATTTAAGAGAGGATTGGACATTTTTCTGCTGGAAAAGGGAATAGAAGGGTATAAATAGAGGATTACTGCTCAGGTCCTGGACCTGTTGGGCCGCCGCGTGAGCGGTCTGCTGGGCAAGATGGACCTCAGGTCTGACCCAGCAGAGGCATTGCTTATGTTCTTATGTTCACAGATGCTGTCTTACTGGAAATATAAGTAACATATAGGAACAGTTTTCAGGAGGGTGATAAGTGCATTAAGTTGATTTCAAAATGCCTGGAAGGGATGTGGGAGGGTTGAATCTATTCCCTTCCCACCTTCCCTTTCCTTTAACATTTAATCAAAAATATACATTATAAATATTCTTTTTCTTTTGATTAAACCCACAGTAAACTATAAACCACCCTTCTCCCCCCATTTGCAAATATACTTTCACTAGAAAATGGTGTCTATTCATTACAATAAGTTGTCAATGGCCCCCAGATCTTTTTAAATTTATTATAATACCCTTTTTGAGTAGCAATTATGCTTTCCATTTTATAAATGTGACACAACGAATTGCACCAGAAGGTATAATTTAATCTACTGCAGTTTTTCCAATTACTGCTAAAATTCTTAATAAATCTTTGGAGAAATGGGAGGTTACATAGGACTGGAGAAGAGCAGATATGGTCACTCTAAACCAGTGACCTATCACAGAAGACACCCAGAGAATGTTCTAGTAGAGGGTTAAGGTCTGGAGAATTCGTAGGCTAGGAAAGTAGCAGGAAGTCTTGGTCATGCTCTGTAAACCACTGGTGGTATGACATGTCGCATTATCCTGTTGAAAGATCCCATCGGGCATATGGAAGACTGTCAACATGTATGGGTGTACTTGATCGGCAAGGATAGAGAGATACTCTTATTGGTTGAGAGTGCCTTCCAGAGGTATCAAGAGACCCAAACCATACCAAGCAAACATTCCCTAGACCAGTTTTTCTCAACTCGGTCCTGAGTATCCCCTTGCCAGTCAGGTTTTCAAGATATCCACAATGAATATGCATGAGGCACTGTATGCAAATCAAGTTTATGCAAATTTAATGTGGATAGCCTGAAAACCTGACTGGCAAGGGGGTACTCCAGGACCGAGTTGAGAAATACTGCCCTAGATCATAATGCTGCCGCCACCAGCTTATGTATTTCCAACAATAATTACTGGGTGTTTGTTCTTGGCGATTTCACACCTGACATGCCAACGTCCATCTGTTCAATGGAGCTTATAACATGACTCATCATAGAAGGCGACCCTCTGCCAGTCAGTGCAAGACCAAAGTCAGTACTCCTATGCAAATTGCAGCCATTTGTTGCGATGAACCCTCATGAGCATGGGATGTAGTCACCAGCTCCCAATGACAAAACATGAGATTTATATTGAAGAAATTGCTTCCTCCTAAGCTGTGTTGTTCTACAAACATCAAGAAACATTTGCAATTTCAGGCCACAAAACAAGAAATCTTTTTTCAGGAAACCCATTGCTCAAGGAATTACATTGGCTTCCAGTGTATCTTAGAATTCAATTTAAGTGCGTTTGTATTGCATTTAAAATTCTCTTTGGCATTTTTATTGCTTTGGTTCCTTTAGATTGGAATGTACACAGATCTAATCTCGCTAGGAGTTCAAATAAATTAAAACTTACATTTCCTTCCCGTAGGGGTAAAAAATAGAACTTTCAAGAGATTCAGCCACTCTTTCATTTTCAAAATAACTGAGCTCTGGAATCAGTTACCGCTTTCACTTAGAAGTCTAGGCCCCTTCATTTTATTTCAGAAAGCTCTGAAAACTTTCTTGTTTACTAAACACTTTGGAAACTAAACTATTCTAGATTTCATTCTTCTTTTATATTTAAGTACTATACTTACATTATTGTGAACTGAGTCAAACACCTTTTTTGGCTGAAGACCTGGTCTATAAAATTAAGTTTTAGTTTATGTTTTTTTTAGTTTTAGGAAATATTTTTTAAAACTAAACACTTATTCTCTGAGGAAAAGGTGACCAGGAGAATAGCGCAATCAGTAATCTCATCCTGAGTAGTTTCTAGAAAAGCTGTTAAATTATCTAATGGATCTTTCTGTTCTTCAGATCTATCTACTATGTCACTCTCCTGGCATAACTGGAAGATAGAAACATGTATTCAATACAATAGTTTTGACATTATTCAAAATTAGAATTTTTTCAAATTACTTTCTAAGCAATATCTCCGCTGATAATAGTGTACAAACTGGAAAATTCATAATTTGATGATTACAAGCTCTCATATGGTTTTCCATTACTTCACAATGCCTATGCAACCGAAGACTATCCTTGATCGTTGAAGTACTAGTTTGCTGTAATAAACCAATTGGAGATTACATTTTCTTTGTAGTTACCGTACTTCTAAAGAATTAAATTTTCCATCTATATCCTTAATTTTAGATACCACTTGTTTTGAAAAGGTATAAAGTTTTTGCACTGGACCCTGTAACAACATCTCAAGACCTCTTAACCAATTTCCATACATCCAAAAATGATATTTTTTGAGGTATATCCTCATTAAAAGGATTCAAAAGTTTATAATCTAATGAAGGTGATTCCAATAGTGGTTGATGTAAAGATTGATCTGAGTTCAACTTCTCTCCAACTGGGAAGATACCATCTTGGGAAATCGTCCCTGATGAGAAGTGAGAGGCTGGTGGTGGGGCTGGAAAGATCCTATCCCTGGAACTTATACATTTTTCACGAAGGGAGAGGGAGAGCTAGACTTCATAACTGTTATTAAATGTTTATCTATAGTTCCTGGTGTAACAGGTGTACTTGTTGGCACTGATTTTGGCTTAACCTTATGCTTCCCTAGCAATAGACTGCAATTCAAATCAAATTAGTCAAACCTTATTTGTTGCTCCGTCGGGTCTCCAAAGGGGATCGCAAGGGGCCTAGCCCTTTAGCCATGTAGCCCTGTAGCCCTGTAGCCATGCCATGGGAAGCAGCTAGATTTTATCACCAACATCGGCCCCTTTAGGTGATGTCAGCAAGCAGGCAGTCAAAAATTGAAGTGACAACAGAACACCAACACCGCCAGGTAGCTCCTCTCCTTCAGGCAGTTTACACTTCTGTTTCTCTCCGTCTACCGCAGGAAGCGGCTAGATTTTATGTCCAATGTTGGCCCTTCTAGGTGACGTTGGAAGCAGGCAGTCGAAAATTCATGTGAAATAAGAGTGCCAAAACCACCAGGAACCTCCTCTCCTCCAGGCAGTTTTCACTCTTCTCTCTCACTAGTTTCTTACTTGATTCACACAAGGACTTTCCTGACATCCTGTCTCTTGGAATGTTAGACTCTCACTGAGCTGCAACTGTGCATGAGTAACCTTGAGACATGTCACAACATGCACAGACATGCACAGTCTACTTTCTTTAATACTCAGATAAATTATTGAACACACTTCGTATGTATCATCCTGTCATAAATGTTTTCTCACATTTCCTCTCACCTTCTCAGGCTCTGTATCATCCTCCCACAAAATGTTTTCTTCTATTTCTTGATAGTCCCTCCATCTAATTTTGTATCATTACCTTGAATATCTTTCATATAGAAAATGTCATCTTCCTGTATTCAATGAGAAACTAGGGTTGTGAACAGTGGCGTACCAAGGGGGGGGCGGTCCGCCCCGGGTGCAGCCTTAGGGGGGGTGCACAGCCAGCCCGGTCCCTATCACGCTCCAACCCTCCCAGCGAGAGAAGCAAACCTCCCTCCAGTAGCGTTGGCTGCTTCGCGGCTTTCTACTCCCTCTGCCGCGTCACTAATGATGTCATCAGTTACGCTTCACCGGCAGGAGAAAGCCGCGAAGCAGCCGACACTACTGGAAGGAGGTTTGCTGCTCTCGCTGGGAGGGTCGGAAAGGTTCACTGGGGGGGAGAGATAGGAGGGTCAGCGGGGGTTCGGCTGGGAGGGGGGAGAAGCGTCTGTCTCGGTGCTCCATTACCTTCTTCGGGTAGCAGCAGCTTTTACAATTCGCTGCTGTTGCCGGCTTCAGGCCTTCCTCTCTGCTAAGTCCTGCCTATTTCCTGTTTTCATGAGGACAGGACCCAACAGAGAGGAAGGCCTGAAGCGGGCAACAGCAGTGAATTGTAAATGCTGCTGCTGCCCGATTAAGTTCAGGACATCAGGCCTTGGGTGACAGAAGAAGGAAAGGGAGCAGAGGGGGAGAGAATTGGGGAGAGTGTGGCTGTACCCAACTAGAGGGAATGAAAGGAGATGCCAGGGCTTGGAGGGAAGAAGAGACGCCAGGGCATGGAGGGAAGGAGGAAGGTATGCCAGATCAAGGGAAAAGGAAGGGGGAAAGGAAGGAGGAGATGTCAGAGCATGGAGGGGGAGGGAGAGATGGAAGAAAAGGAAAGGAGAGAGATGCCGGGAATCAGGGAAGGGATGATGCCAGACCGTGAGGTGGGAAGGAAAGAAAGGCGAAGAGAGAGATGCCAGAGCATAGGGGAGGGGTGGTGACAGAGAGAGAAAAACGGAGAGGTGACAGAGTTGAAATCAAACATGTACAAAGGAGAGAAGGGGCACGGGATAGATAGCTTATGGAAGGAGCATAGAAAGAGGGAAGATGTCATATGGAAGAGAGAGAGAGAGGGTGCACACTGGATAGAAAGAGCATAGAGGGCAGTGAATGGAAGGGCGAGATAGAGGGTGAACAGTAGTAGGAAGGGGTAGAGAGAGGGAAACAGACACTGAATGGAAGTGTGGGGGACAGGACGGACAGCTGCTGAATGGAAGTGTGAGGGAAAGGGGGAGCAGATGCTGGAAGGAAGTGGGGAGGAGAAAGAAAAAAAGGGCACATGCAGGATTGAGGGAAGAGGATAGTTACTGGAAGGAGTGAGGGAAAGCTATAGGTAGACACAGTGAAAGAGGGAAATTGAGGACTGAATAGTAAAAAAGAATTTAGACAGAGGCAGAAAATAAATTGAGAAGGAAGACCAGGGAAGAACAGGAGGAAGGGAGTGGAGAGAGAGATGCCAGAGCAGTGGGGAAGGAGAGGAGACAGATACCAGACCAATGGGGGTGAAAGGAGAGATGGAAGGGGGAGGCATACTGTTTCTGGAAAGGGCATAGAAGGAGAGAAGATGCCATATAGGGGCAGAGAGATGGCAGACAGAGGATGGAAGGAAGAGAGTAACAAGAAGATGAGGAAAGCAGAAACCAGAGAAGACAAAGGTAGAACAAAAATTTTCTATTTATTTATTGCTTTAGGCGACGTGTCACTGTTTCTGTGGTATTGCATTGTATGCAGAGTCCAGCTTCTTGCAGGGTTCAATTTAACCTTTGTCAATGTATTTCAATTTTATCCCCCCTTTTACAAAACTGTGGAGCGTTTTTTAGCGCCAGCCGTGGTGGTAGAAGCTCTGATGCTCAGAATTCTATGAACATCAGAGCTGTTACCACCGTGGCTAAAATCCACACTACAGTTTTGTAAAAGGGGGAGGGGTAAGTTTGTGATGACATTCCATACTAGGCGAAGGTGTTTTCTGTGTTCTGTGTGTTCGAAAGACATGGTTTTTTGTTAGGATTGATTACAGGATTGATCTGTACTAGTCTGGCTTGTTTAGTTTTATAATGGATGTATTGATGTACTTCTCACTGCAATATGTAAGATGCTGCCTTTTCCTAGGTACTCATGTGTGACGTGTGGCTTGTTACTAAAAATCATGTTTTTTGTACAGATGGGGAGGGGGGGTGCCAAAAAATTATGGGCCCCGGGTGTCACACAAGCCAGGTACGCCACTGGATGTGAATTTGTTAGCACGTAGTAGCTTCGTTTAGGCACCTTCAACTTTTAGTGTATATAAAATCAATTGTAGGCACAGAGACTTACAAATTAGCACATGTATAATTGATTTCCACAGGTTGGAAAGTTTCAATGTGTATCAAGTGTACATGTTAAAAAGAAATGTATGAAGGGAATGATCTACAAGCTGTGAAGCCATATGGAGAGTTGTTTTCAAAAGGACTAAATACTGGGAAGCACGTAAAAGAAATCTTTAGTTAAAACTAGAAGAGGCAAATTGAAGGAAGACAATTTGACAGATGAGTTGCTTAGATTGTAAGCTCTTCTGAGCAGAAAACATCCATTACATGTTCTGCGTGTGAAAGAAATGCACACCATGATGACATTTTTTTTTGGGGGGGGGGCACCAAAATGCTACTGTGGTGGCCATCTTGGATTTCTCAATCTGATTTTTAAAACCTCAATCTGCCTTCAAAATACCTCAATTTTGATTAAATTTTGATGAAATTCTACTCTGACTACTCAGGAAATTGTTGTATTCTTGCTATTTGTATTTTGTACTTCGTTGACTGTCCAGCTCTCTTCAGAACCGCCCAGAAATTGTCTGATTGTGGCGGTATAGAAGAATAAAGTTATGTTATGTTACAGGGAAATACTTTTAAAACCAATAGGAGAACTTTTTTTTTTCACTCAGAGAATAGTTAAGCTCTGGAACCGTGTTGCTAGAGATTGTGGTAAGAGCGGATAGCGTAGCTGGTTTTAAGAAAGGTTTGGACAAGTTCCTGGAGGAAAAGTCCATAATCTGTTGTTGAGAAAGACATGGGGGAAGCCACTGCTTGCCCTGGATTGGTAGTATGGAATGTTGCTACTCTTTGGGTTTTGGCAAGGTACTAGTGACCTGGATTGGCCACCGTGAGAACGGGCTACTGGGCTTGATGGACCATTGGTCTGACCCAGTAAGGCTATTCTTATGTTCTTTTCAGCACTATAGAAATGACAAATAGTAGTAATAGTAGTAGTAGTAGTTATCATTTTCCACTTTATACAGCAGGGGTGTCAAACTCAATACATTAAGGGGCCGAAATCCAAAAACAGGCTACGTTGCGGGCCAGACCCCGCCCAATTTCCACCCCAGATCCCACCCCCATAATAGTACTAATTATAACAAATTTTTCCATTCATTTTTCATATATGTACACACAATATAATCTTATTAACACATAATGGTTAACCACAAAATTAAACTACACAAGCACACTGTATGCTTCTCAACATTCATTCCTACCAGAACACAGATAACCCCATGCAAATACAGGACCAAAAACTAAAAGTACTAATATATAAAAAAGAAACCCTAAGATTCAAGACTCTGCATGTAGTACAACCCCCAGAGAAAAAGAAACAAATGTACAGTAAAACCTTGGATTGCAAGTAACTTGGTTTGCAAGTGTTTTGCAAGACAAGCAAAACGTTTTATTAAATTTTAACTTGATATACAAGCAATATCTTGCAATATGAGTACATACAGTATACACACATCACAACTGAACCGATGGTTTTTCTCTCTCTGACGCTGCAGGAGTGTAGTGACTGTTCTAAATGAGCGAGGTCTTGCAATTCAAGTACGTAGTATTTTGTATTCAAGTTTTTGGGAGGTGGAACAAATCGTCTCGAGTTTCCATTATTTCCTATCTAATCTAATCTAATCCTTACGTTTGTATACCGCATCTTCTCCACGTTCGTAGAGCTCGGCACGGTTTATAGGAGATGTAATAGGAAGGAACTACAATAAAGGGTTAGAGGTCGAAGAATGAAGAATATTTAGAGGACTAGGGAAGCCAGATATGAAGAGATTTTGAGGGCTTGGGATACCAAAGTTAGAGGGAGGCTTACAATTTTTGAGAAAGCCAGGTTTTCAGATGTTTGTGGAAAACTTGGGGAGAGCTCAAGTTCCGAAGAGGGGAGAGGCTCCAAAGTTGGAGAGAGGCTTACATTTTTGAGAAAAGCCAGGTTTTCAGATGTTTGCGGAAAACTTGGAGAGAGCTCAAGTTCCGAAGAGGGGAGGTAAGGTTGTTCCAGAGCTCAGTGATTTTGAAGGGGAGGGAGGTCCCTAGCCTTCCTGAATGGGAAATGCCTTTTAGCGAGCGGAAGGAAAGTTTTAATTTGTGGAGGGGTCTGGTGGTATTAGGGTTTGAAGAATTCCAAGTAAGAGGGATAAAGGGAGGGAGGATACCATGTAGGATCTTGAAAGCTAGATAGGCACATTTAAAGTGGACCCTGGCGATTATCGGAAGCCAGTGAAGTTTGGACAGGAGTGGAGAGACATGGTCACATTTACTTTTAGCGAAGATGAGCTTGGCTGCGGCATTCTGAATCCGCTGAAGTCTATGAAGGTTTTTCTTAGTTAGGCTTAAGTAGATAGAGTTGCAGTAGTCTAATCTGGAAAGGATGATGGATTGGACAAGAAGGGTAAAATGGTTTTAATGGAAGCAGGATCTAACTTTCCTCAGCATATGAAGGCTGAAAAAGCATTTTTTTACCAAGGATTGGAAGTGGTCGTTGAAGGACAAAGTGGAATCAATAATGACGCCCAGAACGTTGCTCGAAAACTCAAGCTGCAGAGTGGAGCCAGAGGATAGTGGGACGGAGGTGGGTAGTTGGTCAAGTTTTGGGCCGAGCCAGAGAAGTCTTGTTTTGGATTCGTTCAATTTCATTTGCACAGTGTGGGCCCAGGATTGTAGGTTCAGTATACAAGAGGATATGTTTTTGGACAGGTTGGTGAGGTTCGAATCGGTCTCGAGGAGGACGAGGATGTCATCAGCATAGGTGTAAATTGTTTCAAGGGGGGATAGATGGAGGAGTTTGAGGGAGGACATATAGATGAAATTTGCTTTGATATACGAGTGCTTTGGATTACAAGCATGCTTCTGGAACGAATTATGTTCGCAAACCAAGGTTTGACTGTATTTCTTCCTGAGAAATGTGAAATATAGACAGCAGATTCAAATTCTCAAAATTGACATAATTCAAACACTAAATTGAAAATAAAATCATTCCCCCTACCTTTATCGTCTCCCTCCCTCCATGCTGTGCCTCCCTCCGGCGGGTGTCTTACCTTCTGGCCCTTTTATGCGGCTTGCAGTCCGATGTCCCCGGTGTTAACTTGTGGCCAGCTCCTCCTCCTCACAGCCGCAGTATGCACGATGCCGTGTACAGTGGCGCCTTGCGCGTTCCGTGCCTGAACCAGAAGGCTTCTTTCTGATGTCGCAACGTCAGAGGGAATACTTCTGGATGAGGCATGGGACATGCGATAGAGTGGGAGCCCACCGGGACAGTTAGGGAAAAATGTCTTGAGTACCTGAATAATTTGTAATCCACATAGAATTTTAGGATATGCGGAATATAAATTATTTTTTTAAAATCCAGGTAGTAACTCACATAACATTTGCTACGGAGCCTAGACTGTATTTGTTGGATCTAGCAATCAAAGTGGAGTTTGAACAGTCCATGAAATGGATGATACGCCTTATTACGGCTGCTAAGTGAGGAACTGCCACAGCATGGAAGAGAAAGGAAGCCCCGACTTTTGTGTTCTGCGTATCTAGAGGAGAACTGGTTTGGTTAATGGAGAAACTTACTGCAATCTGAAATGAGAAGTTGCAGAGCCTAGAGCATCTATGGTAACCTTTAAAAGCAGTGGGTGGAAGGAGGGCAGTTGGGTAACTTAGGGCTCCTTTTACGAAGCGCTAGTGGTTTTGGCACGCGCTAGACGCTAATACCTCCATTGAGCTGGCATTAGTTTTTGGTGCGTAGCATGGGGTTAGCGCGTGTGGCAATGTAGCATGCGCTAAAAACACTAGCGCACCTTAGTAAAAGGAGCCCTTAGGCTAGTGAGGTGCGGTGCAGCAAATGCACCAAAGCCCATAGGAGATGAATGGGCTTCGGTACATTTGCTGCAAAGGACTCGCTACTATCGCCTGATAAGAGTTCCTAGATTTAAAATAAAGGGCTCCTTTTATCAAGGCGCACTACGGGGGTTAGCGCGTCGGACATTTCATTACGCGCTAACCCCTGCGGCAGCCTAAAATCCTAACGCCTCGTCAATGGAGGCGTTAAGTACTAGCGCGGCAGGCGGTTTAACGTGTGGTATTCCGCGCGTTAAACCGCTACCACGCCTTTGTAAAAGGACCCTAAAGTGTGGAATGAGCTGGAAAAAAACCCTAACAAAACTACCTGCAATTTGAGAAAAATTCTGAAAATTCTTAAGGCGATCCTCAAACTTTTGGCCATGCACAAACCCATCAGAAATGCATTAAATAACTGAATGTTTCTGTCTTAGTCTTCTGTTCATATTTTTCTCCAGCAAGTATATTTTATTTAATTTTCTAATTCTTTTTTTTAAGCGTTTTAACAAAAATATAACACAATACTCTCAGTGAAGAGCATAAATTACAATCCAATTATAACCCTTATTAAAATGTGGAGATAACATATCCTTACCATACAAACACATACATTTCCACTACTCCTCGCCCCCCCCCAGGAGGCCTGGAATCTCTTTTCATAAGGACAGGATAATATATATTTTAACTCCTTCAAAACCCCTCTTTTTCCAATTCAACATATTTCCCCCATATATCTTTAAACTGCGACCATCGATTTGTTAAAAGGGCTGATAATCTATATTTTTAACAACACTACTCCTAAACGATCCATCATATCTCTTATTGTGGAAGCAATTGGGGTACACCACTGCTGAGCCAAGGTTAGTCGAGCAGCTATAAATGCCAGGTCCATAAACATGGATTGGGAAGGTGGTAGTCCCAATAGGGGTGGAGCACTCATATCCACGGTGACGGGACTAAATCGCGCGAGACAACGGCGCACCGACAACTGAGCGCAGACAACTGAGCGCAAGGTTGACGGCGCGCCGAAGAAAAGCACTATTTTAAAGGGCTCCGACAGGGGGTGTGGGGGGGAACCCCCCCACTTTACTTAACAGACATTGCGCTGGCGTTGGGGAGGGGGTGTTTGGGGGGTTGTAACCCCCCACATTATAGTTAAAACTGAACTTTTTCCCTAAAAAACAGGCAAAAAGTTCAGTTTCAAGTATAATGAGGAGGGTTACAACCCCCCAAACCCCCCACAACGCCAGCGCGATGTCTGTTAAGTAAAATAGGGGGGGTTCCCCACCAACACTCCCCGTCGGAACCCTTTAAAATAGTGCTTTTCTTCGGCGTGCCGTCAACCTTGCGCTCAGTTGTCGGCGCATCGTTGTCTCGCGCGATTTTGTCTATGAACCCATATCCACAGGAATCTGAATTAACCTGCTCACATAATGAAACACTTGTTCCCAATATCTCTGAATGATTTGACACTCCCACCACATATGATAAAATGTACCTCTCTCAAAACATCCTCTCCAACAAACATCATTTTTCCCCTTCACACATTCGCTAATTAATACCAGGGTAATATACCATCGTCCTGAAAGTTTAATAGCATTTTCCGCCAATGTAGCAGCTCTAGCTGTATGAAAAAGATGCGATACAGTTGCCCCCCCCCCCCCACATTCAGCAGTTGATCATTCCTTCCCCAAGTCTTTTTCCCTTGCCTTTATATATGATGTTTTCTTTCTCTCATCCACATGTATGATTTTTATATAACCAAGAGATATACCCTTTCATAACTGGGTTCCCTAACCTCTTTTCAAATTCAGATTTCCTTAATATTTGTTTTTCCATCATCTTACATGTCATAATATAATTTTTCACCTGTAAATAGGGAGAGATCTCTCACTGCCAATTGATATTGTTCTTGAAGATCTACAAAAGCTCTAACCTCCCCCCTTTTCAATAAATTGGCCAAAACACCTCAAACCTTTTACCTCCCACCTCTTAAAAATCCCCCCTTCCCTACCTGGTATAAAATCTTGCACATATAACATAGAAGAGAAGTAAATACTTTTTTCTTTACCCAAACGTTTTTTAGCTGCACTTTTCCATATTCTCATTGAGCAACTACTAAAGGGATTACTTGTATTTATCATTTCTTTTTCTCCCAAAGCCACCCAGGGTAGATATTTCAAATCTCTAATATCCCATATCCCTTCTAACATTTCTTGTTCTACCCTCACCCATAATTTAAGTAGATATGAATACCATTCAACTATCATTCTCAACTGAGAAGCTCTATAATAATTCTCCAAATAAAGTAAACCTAAACCTCCTTCCATTTAAACATTGCATGACTTGGACGTTTTCCTCCCCAAATAAATCTCAATATCATGCTATTACATTTTTGGAAATACAATTTTGGAATTTCAATCGGCAGTACTTGAAACAAATACAAAAACTTAGGAAGAACCATCAACTTTACCACTTCCAAACGCCCTAATCATGAGATAAACATCTTATTCCACCGTTCTAAATCTTTCTGAATATCTGCTACTAATGGAACATAGTTCTGTTGAAACGAGAGTTTCCAATCTGCCCCCAAAATTATTCCTAAGGAGCGAGGCACTGATCTTTGTAATTCTTTAACCCTTACCATAGATGCTGATATATTCATCACCTCTGTCTTAGATAAATTAGCTTTAAATCCTGAAAGCTGATCGTACTCACCCATATCTTTAAGAGCAATCAAGGATGACTCCGAGGCTTCAACAATAACCAATATATCATCAGCAAACAAAGACAGCTTTTGTTCTTCTCCCGCCATCCTCAAATCTCTTATCTGTTGCGATTATCTAATTCTCTGTGACAATGGTTCAATAATTAATGCAAAGTTCAAAGGGGATAGCAGACATCCTTGCCTTGTCCCTCTCTGGAGTTCAAATGTAGTGGAATAAAGCCCATTTATTTTAACACATGCTAAAGGACTATTATATAATGTAAATATCCAATCTATGAATCTTTTCCCAAAACTCATACATCCTAACACTGCTTCCATAAATTTCCATTCAACTTGGTCGAATGCTTTTTCAGCATTGACCGAGACTGCCACCCATTCTGTTCCATCCCTTCTAGCCCTCCAAACCAAATTTAACACCTTCCTAATCCCATCAGCTGCCTGCCTCCCACTAATAAAACCCACTTGGTCCGGGTGAACGAGCTTTGGCATATATGATGACAATCTATCAGCAAGGACTCTAGCCATAATTTTTGTATCTATCCCTAATAAGGATATAGGTCTAACTAGCAAAATGAGTATTATTTTTCCCTGGATTGGGTAAAATTGTAATTCCTGCTAGTCTCATAAAATATGGTAAGTGTTCCCTCTCTTTTAAATTATTAAAAAGTCTTGCCAACAAAGGAGTTACAAATGATATAAACTTTTTATAAAACATTCCTGTAAATCCATCCATTCCCGGAGATTTACCAATCTTGATATTATGTATCGCCTTTCGTATTGCATCCTCTGTTATATCCTCATCTAATCCTTGAGTCTCTGTTTCTTGCAACGTCTTTAAATCTAATTGAGACAAATACTGCATTAAAGAGGCCTCCTTTCTCTGATATTCCGATGTATATAATTCCTTATAAAATTCCAAAAACCTTTCAACATATCTCCTTGTTTGGAGCGTATACTCATAATATTTCCTTGTGAGTGTTGTACCTTAATATGATGTGCTAACTGTTTCCCTGCCCAATTCCCTGATTCATAATGTTTAAGGGCTCCTTTTATCAAGCCGCGCTAGCGGAGTTAACGCGCGTGACTTTTCATCACTGGCCTAAAAACTACTGCCTGCTCAAGAGGAGGCGGTAGCGGCTAGCACGGCCGGCAGTTTAACACGCGCTATTACACGCATTAAACCGCTAGCGCAGCTTGATAAAAGGAGCCCTAGGTTAAATTGAGTAGTTACATTTTTCCCAAAGCCATACGTATTTCTTTTATTCGGGTCCTAATCTGCTCACCCCCCACACCCTTTTTATGTTGCATTACCAATCCCATCAAATTCTCTCAATTTTTTTTTTCCTCCCTTTCTTGGATCTTTTTCTTATGGGAGGCCATAGAAATTAACTCTCCCCTTAAAACAGTTTTTAGGGATTCCCAAATAGTAACAGGTTATTGGTCATTGCTGTTATTAACCAAAAAATTTCTAATAATCTGCTCTATCTTCTGGACTATTTTAGGATCTTTTAACAGATTGTCATTTAATTTCCAGTACTGTGCTCCTATCTTAGAATGTCCCCATATTAAATCTACCCATATTGGGGTATGATCCGCCCAGTTGGTTTCCTCTATTTTAACATCTATTAATTCACCCCGCATTACTTTTTCCAAACATATCATATCAATACCATTTCCCAGCACGACCGGGCCGGCGTGGGAGCCCTGCTCCGCCCCCCCGATCCCGCAGGAGAACAACTTACATAAAAAGACACAGCGCCAGCACTCGCCATTTCCCAGCACGACCGGGCCGGCGTGGGAGCCCTGCTCCGCCCCCCCGATCCCGCAGGAGGACAACTTACATAAAAAGACACAGCGCCAGCACTCGCCATTTCCCAGCACGACCGGGCCGGCGTGGGAGCCCTGCTCCGCCCCCCCGATCCCGCAGGAGGACAACTTACATAAAAAGACACAGCGCCAACGGCGCGCCGCCGTTCGGCGTGCCGACGAAGGCGCACGACAAAGGCGCCTGCGCCTTAGTGAGCGCCTTCGTGGAGCACCTGAGAGGAGCACCAGCGGACCTTGGAAACGGAAACACCAACGCCCCAGAGACCACTCCACCGGACCTCCTGCCGACTTCCATTATAAGGTAAGGAGCGAAAGATCCCCGCTCCTCCCCCTCCTCCAACCAGGACTCTAAGAGAAAACCATTCCCTCTACCTAACACTCCGAACACTCCGAACCAGACATCAAACATGAAGCTCTCCCTGCATACACACAAACTAGCCACCCTCCTGATAATCCTCCTCATCTCTAGCTGGAAAACAACAGCAAACAACTTACCCACCACAACCTCAACCGCCAGTACAACCAACTTCCAAATTCCCAACAGAAGAATACTCACATCAAGAAACCCGAACCACCACACCAGCACTCAACACCCCATCACTGTTATCTGGAGAAGAAGATCAACACCTCCGAAAACAAAATCTCATCCAACTCCCACAACACTCATATACCCGGAAACAACTTACATTCCCCAGACCAACACGACCTCCCTTACATGTGCCTATGTTAACATCAGATCTCTAGGACCCAAAACAGAAAACATAAAAAATTGGATAAAAACAGAAAAACTTGACTGCCTATTCCTCACTGAAACCTGGTTAACCTCAGACACAGACCCTAGAATAAAAGAAGTATGCCCGCCAGGATACAAAATAACAGTAACCTGCAGAGAGAAAAAAAGAGGAGGAGGACTAGCAATAATATTCAAGAACTCCCTAACTCTAAACATACTTGAGAAAACATCCACTCCACAAATGGATTTCCTAGCGTGTCAACTCACAAACCCAACACTAAAAAACTCTCTAAACTGCTTGCTCTGCTACATAACACCAGGAAACTGGACCACAGTGAGACCTGAATTTGAAAACTTCATCTACCTAAACTCACTAACAGCTGAATATAACCTCATCCTAGGAGACCTAAACCTACACCTAGAAGACACAACCTCCACACCAGCAAATAACTGTCTATCCTTCCTCAATGCCTTATCCTTCCAGATCCTAAACCCACAAACCACTCATGAAAAAGGTCATCAACTGGACATTGCTGCATTCATGTCTCACCAACCATCCAATCCAGCAATCCAAACTCCTAACGGAACATGGTCCCCATCCCTATGGTCAGACCACTACATTTATAACTTCAACATCAATTGGACCAAGACCAAACACACACCTCAATCAAAAAAAACCACATATACCTCACGCAAACATATCGACCCAACCATTTTCTGGTCAAATGTAGACGAAACTATCCAAGACTGCGACCCAAAAAACTTCATCTCCCACTGGAAAAATGTATCCACCAACATCCTTGATGATCTGGCACCCCTACAAACCAAAACCAGAACCAGCAGGAAATCAGACCAATGGTTTGATAATGAATTACTCCAACTCAAAAGACAGTGTAGAAGATTAGAAAGAAAATGGAGAAAAAAGAACCAAGATCAAACAAAAACCGACTGGAAAAAAATCAACAAACAATACAAAAATCTACTAAAAGATAAGAGGAAAAGCTACTATACTAATCTCATAGGCACGGAAACCCAAGATTCCAAAAAAATATTCCAAATCCTGAAAGAATTAACAGACACCAAATCATACACTACCACCACTAACACACCTCCACCATCACCCACCCTCTTAGCAGAACACTTCAAGAACAAAATCACCAACACCAGAGCCACACTCATCCTTAATCCATCCCATCAAAATCCAATCACAATCCACCCTACAGGAAAAGAGGCAATCGCAGCAGACAGAATCTGGACTCAATTCCCTAACATACAATGGTCAGAATTCAACAAATTCTACAAAAAATACAGCCATGCCTCCTGTGACCTCAACCATTGCCCCTCATATCTCCTTACCACCTCTAGTGTAAAATTCCGCACCATAACTCTACAATGGATCCAATTCACGCTCACAGAAGGCACATTCCCTGCTGACCTCAGCGAAATTGTCATCACCCCTATCCAGAAAGACCCAAAAGCACCACAAAACCTCCCATCTAACTTTAGACCTATAGCCTCAATTCCGCTATATGTCAAAATTATAGAAGGCCTAGTAGCCAAACTCCTCACCAATTACATAGAGGACCATAACCTACTCCACCCCATGCAATCAGGCTTCAGAACACACTTCAGCACAGAGACACTACTAGGCTCCCTTATGGATACCGTCAGACAACAACTTAGTACAGGGAAAAAAATGCTACTCATACAACTGGACTTATCGGCGGCATTCGACCTAGTAGACCACAACATCCTTCTACAGATCTTAGATGCAATAGGCATCTCAGATAAAGTATACTCCTGGTTTGAAGGATTCCTAAAACTCAGAACCTACAGTGTAAAATCAAACAAAGAAAAGTCAGAATCCTGGTCAAACCCCTGCGGCGTACCACAAGGATCTCCACTATCCCCTACCCTCTTCAATCTCTACACTGCTTCTCTAGGAACGCATCTGGATAATCTAGGCATAACCTCCTATAGTTATGCGGATGACATCACCATCCTCATCCCATACGATCATTCTAAACCTACCATGACAGACAAACTTCACCAAACACTTGAAGCAGTCACAACCTGGATGGAAAATCACAAACTTAAACTCAACCAAGACAAAACCAAATTCATCCTCCTAGAAAATGACAAGATCCAAACCACAACCATCCTAGACATAAACACAACCAAATATCCCATCCAAACCACCATAAAACTACTAGGCATGACCATAGACAGATGCTGCACAATGCAACCGCAAATAAATAAAACAATTCAAAAATCATTCGCAATCATGAGAAACCTGAGACAAGTCCGAAAATTCTTTGAAAGAACACAATTCCAACTTATAGTACAATCCCTAATACTAGGTATATTGGACTACTGTAACATACTCTTCCTTCCATGTCCTGCAACTACGATAAGACAACTCCAAACAATCCAAAATACAGCTTTGAGACTCATCTACTCATTGAAAAAACATGACCACATCACTGAAGCCTTCATCAACTCACACTGGCTCCCAATCCAAGAAAGAATCCAATTCAAATTCTACTGCATATTATTTAAAACCCTACACGGAGACAGCCCATCATACCTGAACAATCGCCTCATCCAAGCACCCAGTACCAGACACAGAAAAACGCACTCCCCATTCATACCCCCCCCAATCAAAGAAGTAAAAAGAACAAAACTACACGACGGCCTCCTAGCCACTCAAGCCGCAAGACTGGACAACCAGATCTCCAACCTCCTGATGACCACCCCAGACTATAGGACGTTCAGAAAAGAAATAAAAACCACACTTTTCAAGAAATTCCTGAAACAGCAATAACAACACGACCTCTAAATGCTCTTAAGATCTACAACTTACCTCTCTAGCTAATCATTGTAATTCTATCTTTTTAAATTAACCTTTTGTAATCCGCCTTGAACCGCAAGGTAATGGCGGAATAGAAATCCCTAATGTAATGTAATGTAATGTAATACGTGAATACACCTTAAGGGGAGGAGAATAATAAGTATAGTTTCTTCCTAATAGATGTAAAGTCCACCACCCATCTGATAGATTTAATATTTCTACAAATTTGTTTAGTTGTTTCCTATCTTTTTTTATGTTCAAATCTATTTTATTAAGCAATAGTAAATACAACAGCAATAGCAACCATGGTATACATTTTCATCAGACAACCGCGGAGGACTGGACTCTGATGTCCTCCCCGGACCCACCACCCCCCACCCCACAGCAAGAGATTGGAGAAACTGGGTCTCTTTTCCCTGGAGAAGAGGAGACTTAGAGGGGATATGATAGAGACTTATAAAATCATGAAGGGCATAGAGAGAGTAGAGAAGGACAGATTCTTCAAACTTTCGAAAAATAAAAGAACAAGAGGACACTTGGAAAAGTTGAAAGGGGACAGATTTAAAACGAATGCTAGGAAGTTCTTCTTTACCCAACGAGTGGTGGACACCTGGAATGCGCTTCCAGAGGGAGTAATAGGGCAGAGTACAGTACAGGGGTTTAAGAAAGGATTGGACAATTTCCTGCTGGAAAAGGGGATAGAGGGGTATAAATAGAGGATTACTGCACAGGTCCTGGACCTGTTGGGCCGCCGCGTGAGCGGACTGCTGGGCATGATGGACCTCAGGTCTGACCCAGCAGAGGCATTGCTTATGTTCTTATGTTCTCCCCTCCCCATCCCCCCACAGATACATAAAACTCTTAAGCAGGAAACAGCAAGGGCAAATAGAAGCACAGATTCAGAGGTGGAGTCTATTCAAAACACGGCTACGACTCTCAGGAGTCAAAATGTTCAAGTACGGAGTCCAAGTGTGAACAAAGTCTCTGCTCCGGCGACGAGAAGAACAAGCCAAACGGGCCTCCCAACCCATAAGTTCATGAAGGCGATTCCTCCAATGCCAAAAGGAAGGGGGCTCAGGAGAAAGCCAGCAACATAAAATACATTTCTTCCCTAAAATAAAACATTTACTAAGAAATAATTTTTCATAAGAAGTGTACATATGCAAGAAAGTTAATTGGGCAAACTGGGACTGTCGGCCAAGTCTCTTCCCTGAAGAAGCCCTTTATGGAAACATCAATCGCTCCTCCTAAACTTACTTGCTCCACTTCATCACTGACGCTGAAACCGTGGATTGAAGACAAAGTTTTATTTTATTTTTCTTTCCAGCTTATGATTTATCTTTAATCTTATCTATTGTTTTGCCTTTTGTCTTTGTTTTGTTCTATTTCTATCATTTAAATTTCTCCAGAATTCTACTGTTCAACGGCTCCCCCTTCTGCTTTTATTCCTTTCTTTCCTCTCTTCTACCTTCCAAAGTATTTAGATCAATGCTGTCTTGTTAAAATGTTTATTTTCTTTTTATTTTTCCTCTAACTCTACTTTTCACTTCTCTATTACCCTCCAGGTACTTTAGTTAGATTGTGAGCCTTCGGGACAGTAAGGGAATTTTTCAAGTACCTTTCTTATTTCTAATCTTAATGTATATTTTCTGTAAACCGCTTAGAACCTAACGGATGTAGCGGTATATAAGAAATAAATTACATTACATTACATTACATCATTGAAGCACTGAGACTGGCACAGGGGTCTGCAACAAGCCCTGTAAAAAGGAGGCCAGCGCCTTCCAAAAGGCCTGAATCCCCTTACAACTCCAAATACCATGAAAGTAAGAATTTACCTCCACCGAACAGCGGCTGCATATCTGAGTGTCAATACAACCCATATAGTAAGCCTGACTCTGGGAAGCATAGGCCCGCAAGACAGTGCGAAAGTGACATTCACGTAATTCAGCACTATGCACCAAGCCCGCAGTACGTTTCAGGGTTGTTAACAAAAAATTGCCCCCCAAGTCCCTGCCCAAGTCCCGCTGCCATGCCTCCAGAATACCAGGGAAAACCCTAGGCGGGCGAAGAGCTAGGATCCGGCCATGTAAAACAGAGATAGAGACCCTAGTATCAGGATCTGCAACCAAAAAAGTACAGAGCCGGGTCCCAAAATCCCCTTGCAAGGAGTTCCCCTGGAGGGAAGCCACATAGTGACTGAGTTGACAAGCAAAAGGAAGGCCAATCTCAGGGACCCCCCTCCCCGCTAACTCAGCACAAGGTAAGAGAGACCCATCATCCTGCAGAACATGCCGCAACTGTTCCACCCCCCGAGCCCTCCAACGACCAAACACGGAAGGTCCAACCCCCGGAGGGAAAGCTAAGTTCCCCACCAACGGTAGAAGGGCACTAGTACGAGAATCCTGATTCCACAACCGAAGGATCTGATGCCACACTGTCCACAAGGACCGAAACAAGAGCTACGCCTACAGAGTCTCGGCAGTTTAGATAACGGGGCATGGAGGAGATACAAAAGATGAAGAGGATAGAAATGATCCCGCTCCAGAGAAATATCCGTATAGAAAGAGGTACCCAACACCCAATCACTAACATGACGAAGCAAACAGGCCTGATTATAGACCCTGATGTCGGGCACCCCCAAACCACCCCCGTAGGCAGGCCCCACCAACAAGGACCATTTCAATTTAGGTCTCCGTCCACCCCAACAGAACCGGGTCAGTAGGGAGGTGAGGGAATGAATATCCCTCTGCAACAAAGAAAGGGGAAGAGTCTGGAGAACGTAAAGCCACCTCGGGAAGACAACCATACGAAATAAATGAATTCTACCCAACAAAGACAGCGGCAACGCCCGCCATTTGGCGAGCAACAGTTTAGTGTCCGCAAGGAGTTTATCGATGTTGAGACGATACAGTTGGGCTACATCCATAGTTAGCCTGATCCCCAGATATCTAAAAGAGGAGTCAGCCCAGCGCAACGGGAAACTATCCCCCCAAAACCGCTGAAGGTGAGCCGAGGAAGCCAGCGCCTCAGATTTCGCAAAATTCAAGGCAAAGCCGGAGAAATCTCCATATTCCCGAAGGCTCTCCAACAATATGGGCAAGGAACGCTGCGGGTCCGTTAAAAAGACCAATAGATCATCCGCAAACGCCGCCAGTTTAAAATGTGAATCTCCCAATATCAATCCACGAATATCCGCATTTGCCTGAAGCTCCCGAAGTAGAGGGTCTAAAGAAAGCACAAACAGGAGCGGCGACAAGGGGCAGCCCTGGCGAGTCCCTCGGCAAATAGGAAAAAAACCAGAGCAAGTCCCATTAACCAAAATCCGCGCCTCTGGATCACTATACAGCGCCTGGATTGTACCAAAAAAGAAGGGGCCCAAACCGTACGTCCTCAGCACCGCAAAGAGGTAACCCCACCGCACCCTATCAAACGCCTTCTCGGCATCAAAACTAATAAGCATGGAGGGGCTACTGTCCTGTCCCACCCGTTCCAAAGCTAACAAGATTCACCGGATATTCTTAGCCACCGGCCTATCCCGCACAAACCCCACCTGAGAGTCCGAGATCACCGATTGCAAGACGCGCGCCAGGCGGGTTGCCAAAAGTTTTGCCAAAAGCTTCGCCTCATAATTCAACAATGAAATAGGACGGTACGATTCAGGCAAAAGAGGGTCCTTACCAGGTTTCGGGAGAACTATAATAGACGCTAAATTTACGTAACGAGGAAGAAAGCCCTTAGCAACACTCAGATTATAAACTTCAGCCAGCACCGGCGCTATGTCCATCACCAACAATTTATAGAATTCACTCCGAAACCCATCCGGGCCCGGCGCCTTTCCCAACGGACTGACCCCTATCGCCCCCTCCACCTCCTCCGCGGTAATGGGAAGATCCAAAACGGCAGCATCCCGCTGAGATAAACAAGGTAAATCAAGGCTGTCAAGATAAAGTTGCCCATCCAAAAGCTCGGGGCCTGGATCTGTATACAACTCAGCAAAAAACTCCCGCAACAGCTCACAGATCTCCTCCGGCCGATGATGCAGCACCCCAGAAGAGCCCCGAAGAGCAGATATGCTCTCAGGTCCACCCCTCGGATGCGCCATGCGGGCCAACAATCTACTACTCTTATTCGCGAACCGAAACAGATGAAACTTAAAGTACTCCCTCGTCCGCAGAGCCCGGAGATGCAACAATTCATTCAGTTCCTGCTGGACCTCCAAAAGCTGCGTACGAAGCAGGAATGAGGGCGCCCTACTGTACTGACATCTCAACTCAGTGGCCTTCCGCTCCAAAGCCAAAATCGTCCTATACTTCAGCTTCGACTCCCTGGCCACATAAGCAATAACATCCCCCCGTAAAACCGCCTTAGCCGTCTCCCAATAGAGAATGGGATCATCACAATGCTGCTGATTATTGTGTTGAAAATCACACCAGCGCTGTATCAAAAACTCTTGAAAACGAGTATCCCTATACAGATAACATGGAAACCGCCAGGACCCTCTAGTGATCGGAGAGTCTCCCCAAGTCCACCGAAATCCCACCCAAGCGTGGTCAGATATTTCAATGGGGCCCATATCAACCCCCAATACCCGGGGAAGCAGTTCGCGAGAAATGAGGATAAAATCAATTTGGGAAAGCATCCCGTGCGCCCTGGATAAGTGGGAGTAATCCCTCTCCAAAGGGTGTAGCACCCGCCACACATCAAGCAACCCCAAGGTAGATTCCAATAGCTGACCACCCGTATAAAGTTTGGAGGTCTCTCTGCCCGAAGAAGCAGAGCGATCCATCTTGGGATCCGGTACTTCATTAAAGTCCCCGCCCACCAGCATCGGAACATCTCCAAACTGCAAGAGTTGATTGCGAAGCCCCCGAAAAAACCCAGCCGAAGGATTGTTAGGAGCATAGACATTGCAGAGCAAAAGGGGCCGATTATCGAGCAACACTAGGGCAACGATGTAACACCCACTAGGGTCGCGGAGCACTCTCTGGGTTTGTAGGCGAAGACCCTTACGGATCAAAATAATAACACCTCCCTTTCCCCCAACGGCGGGCGCCTCCAAATGGGAACCCACCCACCAGGTACAGAGCTTGGCATGTTCTGCTGAGGATAAACGGGTCTCCTGTAAAAAGGCAATAGAGGTTTTAGAACGATTCAAACGCTGCAATATTTTGGAGCGCTTAATAGGGGAGTGGATCCCCCCAACATTCCAAGAAGTTAAAGTGTATTCCAGAGCAGTCCACTCAATAGACAAGTAGCACAAGAAGAAAGAACCAGTATAATACCAGAGAAGCGTCCCAGCCACCGCTCCTCCGGCGTCACGCCACCTCCTGCCCCAAGAATCGAGCCATACCCCTGCCACCAAGTCAATCCCAGATCACAGAATCCCCCAACCCAACCCCCCCAAAATTCCACAAAAAGCCCCACCGCAGAATCCCTGAAACTCTTCAAGACCCTCCCCCACCACCCAACTACTCCCCTCCCCACCCCTCTATCCCCCCCTCCACAACCAACCCTCACCCAATCTACACCCAAGACACCCCAAAAAGGGCATCACTTCCAGGAAACCAGGTACACCCTCCCACGGGAACAATGACCAGTAACCCCCGGCCCGCAAACCCCAAAACTCAGAAAATAGCAAAGAACATCCCCCATCAGCCAACCACCCCCAAAACACTCAAACCACCCCTCCCCTCCCCGAACACCACAGCCACAACACCTACCCTCAAGAACACTCACCAAGCTAAGTCCCCAAGGCTCACAGAACCGGATAGGCCAGGAACAGACCCAAACTAACATAGAACAAACAGGTCAACCCCCCCTCCATCCTCACACACACCAACCAGGCAGTCCCTCATGGTGACCCAGAGACCCAACGCAGAGGGAAAAGAGAAAAACCCCCCAGTCCAAACTCAAACTAAAGACCAATCCTCAGAAATGGGTCCCCTCAGTCCACACCAGCTCCCTGCAGCGATTCTTCAGGTATCATCTCCGTCACAAAACGCTGTGCAGCCTCCAAGGTGTCGAAATGATGAGCTCTACCCAGATGTATCAACCTCAGGCGAGCTGGGTATTGCAGAGAAAAAGCAATGTGGCGCTGGATGAGACGGGTGCATAAAGGTGAAAACCTGCGCCGTGCCTGAGAGATCTCCGCCAAGTAGTCCTGGAAGCAAAGAATGGGCCGGGTGTCATACAAGAGCTTCTTACCCTGCCGCAACGCACGCAGAACCTCCATCTTATGATGATAATTCAGGATACGGCAAATGACCACTCGAGGTCGGTCAGCATTCTCTCTCCTCTGCCCCAAGTGATGCGCCCTCTCCACCCGCAAGGGGCCCGAGGAAGATGATAAAGACAAAGACTCAGGCAACCAGCGTTCGAACAGCGCCCCCAGCTCCACGTCCCGCACCGATTCGGGCAGGACAACAAACCGAAGGTTATTACGGCGGGACCTGTTCTCCAGGTCATCCACCTTGGCACGCAATGCAGCCAACGCTGTAGTGTGGGCGGACTGCTCCTGGGCAAGCTGCTGGACGTGATCCTCTGCAGCACTCACCCGCTGTTGAGTCTCCTTGACCGCCGATGTGAGGGAGGCAAATCGCTGATCCAACGTGTCCAGTTTATCTAGTATGCGCTGCAGTTTGTCCCCCAGAGAGCTCTCTAGAGCAGCCTGAACCTCTGCCGTAACTGCAGTCACCCAGGATGAGTGAGGAGCCTCGGCCGATGGGGGTGCCACGTAGTCCGCCATCTTGGCCTCTGGCAACTTACTCCACTCCCGATCTTTTCGGACCACCTTAGTTGCCATGGCGATCCTACCCGAGGCTCCCAAATCTCGCCGCACCACCAAGAAGCTCCCCAGCGCAGTGGAAGGACCGAACCTGAAGACTGTACTGCAGAGGGAGAGCCGCGCCACGGTCCAGTGTGTCGGAGCAGCAGCAGCATGCTGTCTGCGGCGCCACGTGTCCGCCGGGAGTCCCGGGAGTGAAAATGCAGGGCTGCTGTGTATGTGAGTCCCGAGTCGCGCCGCACCACCAGTGTGCTCCCCAGCGCCACGGAAGGCCCGAACCAGAGGGAGAAAAGCAGATTAATTGCCACGCCGCGGTCGGGTATAGCGCCTGTCTACAGCGCCATGTTTCCGCCGGAACCTATCTTTTTTAGTTCTATCACCTTTATTACTCGTAGAATCCCAACGAGGATCCAAAACTAAATTAAAATTTCCTCCCATCAACAATAATCCTTCTTGATTTTTCAAAATAATGCTCAGAACTTCTTCAAAAAATTTCCATTGATTAATATTAGGTGCATACAGATTCATCAAAGTCATCTTCTCCCCATTAAATTCCCCTCCCCATATAATACATCTCCCTCCCTCATCTTTCCATTCATCTTTTATAAAAACTTTCAGTTTTTTTAAATCAAATAATATCCCCACCCCCTGTCTTCGTTTTCTTATTATTATTAGAAGCCCAAATTCGCACCGGATAATCTTTAAATTGAATCATCCTTTCTTCCATTTTTTTGTAAATGTGTTTCTTGGACATAAACATCGTAATTCAACCTTTTCATCTCTTTTAAAAGCAATTGCCGTTTTCATGGTATATTAAGTCCATTCACATTCAAACTTCCTAATCTTATCTTACTTCCATTCATTCTTTCAATAACCTTTTTTATTTTATTCTCTTCATCCTTCCTATCCATACAGATCTTGCAATTTTCCTTTCCAGGTCCTCCTTGACTCCCCAACCCCTCCCCTCTCCACAATCCCTTTCAAATTCCCCTTCCCCCCTCCCACACACCTCCTCACCCCCATTCTTCCCTTCCTCCAGAACTTCGTGTGATTCTCCCACCCACCTCAATATAAATTATCAAAATTCTCCCCCCTTCTTCTCAGCTTTCATACTTCCCAATCACTCTCTCCACAATTATTCCTAATTATATTGAGTGCTTCTTCAAGCTTAATAAGTGAAGAACTTATTATTAAATTTTTTTCATTTAACTGCTTTATAACATAGTCATTAATCATACATCAGTCTATCCATCAAGCAGGGGCCAACGAGCCCTTAGGCTCCTGCCCCAACTCCAGTTGCTTTCTCTTGGATCTCAAAGTAGGTTCCTGCCAGCGATACTTTTCCAATTTTTGTTCCACTGTTGAACCAAAAACCGGCCCAGTCGATTCCATCAGGCCCTGCTTCATAAATAATCCTCTGCCTCAGTCACAGTTATAACTTTCTTATGAGTACCATTAATTGTTATCAATAGGCCAAATGGAAACAGCCATTTATAATACAAATTCTTCTGTTTCAAAACTGTGAGAATTGGGCGAAATTCCCTCCTCTTCTGCAGTATAATAGCCAATAAATCCTGAAATCCTGTGAGCTCTGTCTATTTTTACTGTGGCTTGGGGAATCATTTATACACTCTCAGATGTTAACAAAGGCAAACATTTCCTGTGCTGCTTTCACAACGTCTTTAAAGTCCTTGGTATCAGGGACCCCTCGTATCCACAAATTCTGCCGCCGCGATCTATTCTCCAAATCTTCTATACCAGGGGTGTCCAACCTTTTGGCTTCCCTGGGCTGCATTGGCCAAAAAATTTTTTGCTGGGGCCACACAAATGTGCAAACACTGCAGCAAGACAGGGGAGGGAGCTGGAAGACGGTAAACACCCGGGGGCAGCAGAGGAAAACACAAAATACTTCACGGGGCGTAAGTCGTAGAGCAGACAAATGCACATAACCCTGAGGTCTGCTTTGCACAAGCAATTGCTCTAGGGACCCTTTAGTCATCTAGTAGAAAACAGACTGCTCAGCATAGAGAGGGAGAAAAGTGAAACACTGCATAGATCCTTCGGTAGACATATCTAGCACTGTGCTTTCAGAAATGTGCATAGGAGGAGAAGGTCTACACTGCAAGCACTGTTCTTTTCAAGACTATGGGCTGCTTTTACAAAGCTGTGGTAGTGATTCCCCTGAAGCAAGAGAATTGCTACCGTGACTTTGAAAAAGGGGGTCCTAAGACTGCTAGGGAAATGAATAGCCCATTAGTTTTCTATTGGAGCTCACCCAGTTTTATATGCATCTTTTAGGATGGGATGTGTGGAAGAGTTCCACATTATATAATATTTGGTTTAAATGGTTGAAGTCTATCAATTAGAGCAGGGGTTCTTTTTAGTGCCATTGACCCCTTCTCAGAAAAATGCACTTAAATCCATAAAATAAAATACATAGATGTAAGAATAGCCATACTGGGTCAGACCAATGGTCCATCTATCCCAGTATCCTGTTTCCACAGTAGCCAATCCATGTCACAACTACCTGGCAAAAACCCAAATAGTAGCAATACTCCATGCTACCAATCCCAGGGCAAGCAGTGGCTTCTCCTATGTCTGTCTCAATAGTACACTACGGACTTTTCCTCCAGGAACTTGTCTAAACCATTAAAACAAACTATATTAACCACTGTTACCACATCCTCTGGCAATGCGTTCCGGAGCTTAACTATTCTCTGAATGAAAAAAAATAGTTCTTCCTAATGGTTTTAAAAGCATTTCCCTGTAACTTCATTGAGTGTCTTCTAGTCCTTGTAATTTTTGATGGAGTAAAAAATTGATTTAAATGTATCCATTCTACACCACTCAGGATTTTGTAGACTTCAATCATGTTTCCTCCCCCACTCCGCCCAGCCATCTCTTTTCCAAACTGAAAAGCCCTAACCTCTTAAGTCTTTCCTCATACGAGAGGAGTTCCATCCCCTTTATCATCTTGGTCGCTCTTCTTTGAACCTTTTCTAATTTTACTAAATCTTTTTTGAGATACGGTGACCAGAACTGAACACAATACTCAAGGTGAGGTCACACCATGCAATGATACAAAGGCATTTTGACATTCTAAGTCTTATTTACCATTCTTTTTCTAATAATTCCTAGCATCTTGTTTACTTTTTTTAGCCATTGCTGCATATTGGGTGGAAGGTTTCAACATCTACAATGACATCTAGATCTTTTTCTTGGGCACTGACCCCTTAGATGGACCTTAGCATCTAGCAAGTATGATCTGGGTTATTCTTCCCAATGTACATCACTTGCATTTGTCCACATTAAATTTCATCTGCTATTTGGATGCCCAGAGAAACCAATTATTCTCAAATACACTTATCAAATTATTACAACATAACAAATGTGTTTATCAGTTGCACGCATTTGGACAAAGAGATATGTCGCACAACCAAATGTATTTTGGTTTTACTTTTGTAGGCTATATTAAATTTTAGATGGTGAGATTTATTGAAGTTAAACATTTTCAGCCACTTTGTTGCCTATATTCACTGTTGAATGAAAAGCTAAATTGCAGTTAGAGGTTAAAGTTGTAATCCCCCTTTCCCCCCACCTCCCCATCTAATTCAGTTCATGGAGCCCCTGAAATCTACTCACACAGGTACCAGCTGAGTTAGCTTCCTGTCTCTGAATTCTAATTTACATTTTCAGAACCATTTCAGAAACCCTCAGACGCAACACTCGTTCAGAATATTCATACTGTTTAAACACCGATGACTACATTTTCCTCTCTCATTAAGCAGTGCTATGCCTCCGGGATTTGTGGATACTGGCAAGGCAAGCTAACCAACTATTTCTAAATCTGAATTTGTGACTTCACCGAGACAAAAGCTATAGTGAGTGTCTTTCTCCTCTTTTTTTTTCCACCTCTGCACAGAATTTGGCTAAAAATAACATAGAGAGAAGGTGGTAACAGCTCCCTCTGTGGCTAAGTGGCTACACAAATTATGGTATGTTTGCGAGATGAAGCGTTTGACAGCAGAGAGTAGGACGGCTCAGGGTAAATGTGGCACAATATGGACCTCTTTCCTGCTGAACTATGGGCTCCTTTTACAAAGGTGCGTTAGGGCCTTATCGTGCGGAATAGCACGCGCTAGCGCCTCCTTTTAAGCAGGCGGTAATTTTTCAGCTAGCACGCGCTAATCTTGTGCGTGCGCTAAAAACGCTAGCGCACCTTAGTAAACGGAGCCCTATGTCTAATCTACTTGTTTTTTTTCTCAGAAAATACTGGGGGCTGTCAGTATCTTTCTGTTGGAAATATCTGTAGAGGGAAGCTATGGGAGGGGCAGTGTGGTGGACTCTGACATGAGGTGGGGTTTTATTTGGGGGGTATTTTGCATAGGGAGGGATGAAAATAGATTTAAAAATATAAACCTTAGGGCTCCTGTTACGAAGCCGCGTTAACGGCTTTGTCGCACGTGACTTTTTATCACACGCTAACCCCCGCGCTAGCCGAAAAACTGCCACCTGCTCAAGAGGAGGCGGTAGCGGCTAGCACAGCCGGCAGTTTAGCGTGCGCTATTACACGCGTTAAGCCGCTAACGCAGCTTCATAAAAGGAGCCCTTAAAATATTTAGAAGTTGTTTGACTCTCTCTTAGCTGGATGAGATATTAGATTATAGTTGTTGGATTCTCAGAGAGACAAATCTGTTATTTTAGTAACTGCTTTATCTATGTGAAGTTTTACTGTTTTGTGTTTACTTGTGCACTTGTATTAATGCCAACATTTCCAAACAAATATCTGGAAATAATAATAAAAAATAGCATATAGGGCTCTTTTTACTAAGCTGTGATAGCGTTTATAGCGCGCACTAGACACTAATGCCAGCATTGGGTTTAATGCGTGCTAAAATTCTGCATGCGCTAAAAACGCTATCACAGCTTAGTAAAAGGAACCCATAGTGAATCTTAGAGCTAAGAGTAATATTATATTACACTAGTCTTTAAGCCCGTTACATTAACGGGTGCTAGAATAGATGTGTCTGTCTGTCTGTGTTTCTTTATTTCTCTCTCCTTGGCCGCTGTCTGTATCCTTCTGTCTCCCCCTCCCCCCCGAGCAAAGCTGTCTGCCCCCAGCACCCACCTCCCCCCCAAATGTCTCTCCATGGCCCTCTTCTGTCTTTCCCCCAGAGCAAAGCTGTCTGTCCCCTCTCCCTATCTCTCCATGGCCCCTTCTGTCTCCCCTCAGCACACCCCTCCCCCCAAAGCAGCCCCCTATCCCTCTCCCTGTCTCTCCATGGCCCCTTCTGTCTTCCCCCACAGAGCAAACTGTTTGCCCCAAGCACACCCCTCCCCCCAAAGCAGCCCCCTTTCCCTCTCCTGCTGACTCTTTCTCTGGCCCCCTTTCTCTGTCTGTCTTTCTGTCCCTCTCCCTGGCCCTGTGACTTTCTTTCTTTCTGTCTCCCTCCCTCCTGCTGTCTGTCTATCATTTTTCCCCATTTCCCTGTGCAGCAGCATTTCCATCCCACTTCCCTATGCAACAGCAACAGCATTTCCCTCCTATCCCTCCCCTTTCCTGTGCAGAAGCAGTAGCAGCATTTTCCCCCACTCACCCTTTCCCTTTTCTTACCTTATCTTCCCTGCTCCGTTCAGCCCCTCCCCCTTCTTTGACTGCCGTTGTCGATCCGGCCTGCTCCTGACCCTCCCACTGCCGACAAACCTCGGGACTCCAGCCGCGTAGGCAGCACTTTAAACACGCTGCTTCGTGGCCTTCTACTGGCGATTTCCTCTGCCGCGTCTGTCTCCGATGATGTCATCAGAGATGCAGCAGAGGAAATTGGCAGAGAAGGGCATGAAGCAGCGTGTTTATAGTGCTGCCTATGCTGCTGGAGCCAGGAGGCGACGGAGAGGGCAGGGGGTGCTAGCGGCCGGTAGCAGTGGAGAGCAGGGAAGGGCGCGCATGCCACTTGTCTTGCCTCGCGTGAGGCCAGACTTTAAGCCGCGCATGCGCACTTCCTATGTGTGCTACAGCTCACGGAAAACGGACGCACGCATAGGAAGTGCGCATGCGCGGCTTACCGTTTTATTATATTAGATGATCATGCTCCAAATCTGTTTCCCTAAATTCTCATTAGGTCTTACTCTGTGCAAATGGCTTCCCTCCATTGCACATAAAGATTCTACTAGAGAATTGCACAGGGACGGAAAATCAGACCTGTCCCTTCCAATCACTGCAAGTAGTCTCTTCCATCCCTGCCCGTACCCATAACCTTCAGTAGTTATTTCATGTAATTATGCTATAGGTATACATTAGAGACCTTTTCTCTTCACTACCATATCCAACATTTCTAGATCTTTTGGGTAATTGAAGTATCCATCTATTGCGTTTATTTTTTCTTTTGTAAACCACATAGAACTTAACGGTATTACGGTATAAAAGTGAGTTTTATGTTATGTTCTCCCTTTCTCATCTCTATCTTCCTCCTCTCCACCATCATGTCCAAAAATTCTCCTCCCTCACTGTACAGCATCTCTTTCTCTCTCTTCCCTCCCACCCCATGCTCAATTCCCCCTCTTTCTTCCTTTCCCCATGTATATCTCTCCCTCCCCTTCACCCTATGTCCCGATAGTTTTTCTCTATCCACCCTTACCCCCATCCCCCACCCAGGCAGCATTTCTCATTCCCTCTTTCTCCTCTACTTCCCTTAACAGCCAAATTTCTTCAAGGCCACGGGCAACAGCTCTGACATGCTGCCAATAGCAAATCTGGAAGTCTTCCCTCTGAGGCACTATAATCGAAGGCAAGAGGAATGAATGTGATGAATATGCCCCCGAGATCTGTTTTCATGCAATGAAATCAGGACATGCAAATCAATCTCATGCATATTAGTTATTGAATTCTTGAAAAACCAACTGGGTTCTGATACCTGAGGACCATGGCTGCCCACTCGTTTTGTTGTGATCACATAAACAGTAACCCCCCCCCCCAAAAAAAAACAACACTTTACATGTTGGGATTGATATTTAAAGCGATTTAACTGCCAGAAATGGCTCCTGGCTGGTTTAGGCACTGCTGATTCTATAAATGGTGCCTAGGGCATGATTGACAACCATGCTCAATGGTGCCTAGGAGTTAGGCACTGTTTATAGAATCAAAGCCTAACTATTTAGTGGAGGAATGCCCCCTGTCAGCCCCCTTGACATGCCCCTTCTCCAAAAAATACTTTTTAGTGCTCAGAGTGCGCTAATTTAGCAGTTACCACAGGACACCTGAGTGTATCCCATGGTATGCCATTTTAAGTTGCATTAGGCACGCACTAGCACACAGGTGTCAAACTCAAGGCCGAAGGGCCAAATCTAGCCTGCCTGGTTGTTTTATGCAGCCCGCGGTCCGATGCCCCCAGTTTTACCTTGTGGCCAAGCTCCCTCCCCCTCACAGCTGTAATGTGCAAGGAGCAGGAGCAGCTCCTCGCGCGTCCCACACCTCATCCAGAAGCATTCCCTCTGACATTGCATCATCAGAGAGAAGGCTTCCAGTTCAGGTGCTGGACGCAAGAGGAGCCGCTACATGCGGCTCCGTGCACACTACGGCTGTGAGGAGGAGGGAGCCGGCCACAAGATGACACCGGGGGGCATCGGACCGTGGACCACATAAAACAGCTAGGATGGAGCCGGCCAGAAGGTTAGACACCCGCCGGAGGGAGGCACAGCATGGAGGGAGACAACAAAGGTAAGGGGAATGGTTTTATTTTCAAGTTAGTGTTTGAATTGTGTCAAATTTTGAGCATTTTAATCTGCTATCTTTTGCACTGCTCAGGAAGAAATACATTTGTTTCTTTTTCTCTGGGGGTTGTACTGCATGCAGAATCTTGAATCTTAGGGCGATTTTTTTTTTTTTAAATATATTAGTATTCTTAGTTTTTGGTCCCGTATTTGCATAGGGGTTATCTGAGAGAGAACAGCCCCAGCGACAGGTTAAAAACACTGGGGCTGTTCTCTCTGGAGAAGAGGAGACTTAGAGGGGACATGATAGAAATCTTCAAAATCCTAAAGGGCATAGAGAAAGTGAATAAGAACAGATTCTTCAAACTGTGGGGAGCCTCAAGCACTAGGGGTCACTCGGAGAAATTGAAAGGGGACAGGTTTAGTACAAATGCCAGGAAGTTCTTTTTTACTCAGAGGGTGGTGGACACATGGAACAAGCTTCCGGAGGAGGTGATAAGCCAGAACTCTTTACAGGGGTTCAAGGAAGGTTTGGATAGGTTCCTGGAGGAAAAGGGGATAGAGGGGTACAGATAGAACTTGAGGTAGGTTATAGAAGTGGTCAGGAACCACTTCACGGGTCGCGGACCTGATGGGCCGCCGCGGGAGCGGACCGCTGGGCAGGATGGACCTCTGGTCTGACCCAGTGGAGGCAAATTCTTATGTTCTTAATGAATGTTGAGACGCATACAATGTGTTTTGTGTAGTTTAATTATGTGGTTAACAATTACCATTATGTGTTAATAAGATTATATTATGTGTGTATATATGAAAAATGAATTATTATGAGGGCGGGGTCTGGGGTTGAGATTGGGCGGGGTCTGGGGTTGAGATTGGGCGGGGACTGGCCCATGACTTAGCCTATGTTTTGGATTTTGGCCCTTTAATGTGATTGAGTTTGACACCCCTTGACACCCCTGCACTAGCGCCCAAAGCAGCTTAATAAAAAGGGGCCTCTTGATTAATTTCTCCAGTTTTTCTCAGATTTTTTCTTCACCCGCTGTATTAGTCTCTCTGTATTTCTTTTGTGCTCGCCTACCTCAAAGGCCCTGTTGTCACTGTTGTACTGAACCACATCCATGAAGTTACCAGCTAGAGTTTCCAAGACATAGGCGGAATCCATTTCTGAGTTGATCTGGAGCATTTCACACAACCTAAGTAATCAGAAGAATAGTGTGCTTTAATTGTACATGCTCGTTCCATTTCAGATAATTACACGCGAGTACTGCTGATCTAGCTTAATTACATAATGGAACAATCTACCAAATGAGATTTGGTATGTCTCTGTTTTGATCATAAACTTAATTGGATTCATTATATAAAATTGCAATGTTAAATATTTATTTGCATAGAACTTTAATTACTGCATAACTGCAATAGCAAACTCAAAATAGGAAAACGGGCAGGTTATTTTAGTTTAATGGGGTGGGGGTGGGGGGCAGTTGGGATGATTTGAACAATATATGAAAACCGATGCATATGACTAGGCGCGTATGACTTCTTCAAAGAACTAGGCGTGACATACCACAACGTATAAAGAACTACACACTTTCCTATATAGGTACCTATGTACTAAATCTTTGCTACATTGAGCATATCCAAAGAGCACATGGGCTAAATATAGCAGTGTCTACTAAGACCTTACTATGAGGTCAAGGTGGTGTTGGCCTTTTAATGCAGGGGTGGGCAACCATGGCACTCAAGGACTAAAATCCATTCAGATTTTCAAGATTTCCAATGAATATGCCCGAGATCTGTTTTGATGCAATGAAATCAGGGCATGTAAATCAATCTCATGCATATTTGTTATTGAATTCTTGAAAAACCAACTGGGTTGCGATACCCGAGTACCATGGCTGCCCACCCCTGTTTTGTTGTGATCACATATACAGTAAAAAAAAAAAAACCCCACACAAAAAAACCCCACTTTACATGTTGGGATTGATTTTTAAAGTGATTTAGGGCTCCTTTTATCAAGATGCGGTAGGGGTTTAACGCGCGGAATCCTGCGCGTTCAACTGCCTGCTGCGCTAGCCGCTAACGCCTCCATTGACGAGGCATTAGTTTTTTTGGCTTGCCGCGGGGGCTAGCGTGTGATGAAATGTCCGACGCGCTAACCCCCGTAGCGTGCCTTGATAAAAGGAGCCCTTGACTGCCAGAAATGGCTCCTGGCTATTTTAAATCACTTAGGCTGATATTCCGCGGCACGTAAAATAGCGCTGCTGAATATTACTACAAACTTGTCTGAAGGCTGGATTGACACTGACCTCCCTTTCACAAAACCATAGCGTGGTTTTTTTAGCGCTGGCTGCGGCGGTAACAGCTCCAATGCTCATAGAATTCCTATGAGTGTCAGAGCTGTTACTGCCATGGCTGGTGCTAAAAACCACACTACGGTTTTATAAAAGGGGAGGGGTTATATAGTTAAGTACCGATATTCACCCCCATATTCTATAAAAAAAAAAGTGCTAAAAATGCATAAATAATTTTGGTCATATCCTTAATTTGCATATGATTGAAGATATGATCGAAGTCTACAAAATCCTGAGTGGAGTAGAACGGGTACAAGTGGATCGATTTTTCGCTCTGTCAAAAATGACAAAGACTAGTGGGACACTCGATGAAGTTACAGGGAAATACTTTTAAAACCAATTTTTTTTTCCAGAGAATAATTAAGCTCTGGAATGCGTTGCCAGAGTATGCGGTAAAAGTGGATAGCGTAGCTGGTTTTAAGGAAGATTTGGACAAGTTCCTGGAGGAAAAGTCCATAGTCTGTTATTGAGAAAGACATGGGAGAAGCCACTGCTTGCCCTGTATCGGTAGCATGGAATATTGCTACTCCTTGGGTTTTGGCTAGGTACTAGTGACCTGGATTGGTCACTGTGAGAATGGGCTTCTGGGCTTGATGGACCATTGGTCTCACCCAGTAAGGCTATTCTTATGTTCTTATTCTTAATTGAATAACAAATCAATTAGCACCAGTAATTGTTTTTTTTAGTAAGCAATTATTGGTGCTAATTAAAATCAATTATATGTTATGTGTATAAATTTAAGCGTGGAATCTGCACCTAAATTTTATACACGAATCAAAAAGGGGGCATGAGCGTGGGCAGGTCATGGCCGACTCAGAGGCGTTACTTTAAGTTACATGTATAATTATAGAATAAGGGCATCCATGTCCAAATTTAGGCACAAGCATGTGCACCTCATTTTCCTTAGTATAAATGGCTTGGCCTATATTTAATCACGGTTCCCAGGCATTAGCTCTAGTCTATAAACCATACCTAACTTTAAGTGCAATTTATAAGATAGCGCTTTTTTGGTGCCGAATTTGGGCATCATAAATAGAATTTATTCCTCAGCGTTTAACCAGCTAAGCTGAGTGTCCATATTGGACCACATAAAACACACTTATCATTATATGATGTCACTCAGGTGGTTAAGTTCTGAATATCGCACTTAACGATATAAGAGATAGCTGGCTGCATAAACTTGGATATTCAGTGACAGTGCTTGGACGTGGCCTGGTACTGAATATCTGGGAATAATACTGGTGGTGGCTAAAAAAGTGTGCACTGCACTGACTGATTTTACTCTGCTTTTTTCTTTATGAATTATCTCTTTTTGATTTTTGTCAGCCATCAAAAACTGTTGATGCTTCTCAGGACCATAGTCAGGCTGTACCTGTATGTATAACAAGTAGACCCCTTTGATTGTACTCCAGAAAGGTGATCTCTTCCCCTGTATTCCTACCCACTAGATCAGGGGTGTCCAACCTTGGCCCTTGCCAGGTCAGGTCTTCAGGATTTCCCCCAATGAATACACAAATTCATTGGGGAAAATCCTGAAATCCCGAATGGATTGTGGCCCTCGAGGACCAAGGTTGGATAACCCTACACTAGATGAAGCAGGTGACCACTTGACTCCTTAAAATTCCCCTTGATCATGGCACACCATTGTGAAGGATACTTTGAATTTGAATTTTACTTTGTTTTTTCTGTTAGCAATTATCCTTTTTGATTGAAAGCCTCAGATCATTTTCCCCCTAACAAGTACTATCCAAAAACTTTTTGATGATATGAAAGATTGCTTCTCCAAAATTTATAACTGGGTGTCAAGAAAAAGAGCACACAATATAAAATTTGCAGTTTTTTTTCTACTTTAGTGCCCAGGTCTCGTATATATGCTGGACAAGACCATGTGTTGGCGAAGGGTCTGCTTCAGAGGTAAATGAATACCAATGGGAGTAATATTCCAAACTGGTAAAAATCATCTCTCTGACCTTTTCATGTCTTACTACATGGCCATATTGGGTGTGAATGTATAAAATCTCTGGAGCACGGAGGTCTTTTGCAGGAGGAGTTTCCTCAGTATTGGATCTGTGGATTCTTTTTGAAGGAACAGCCTACTCCAACTCAAATAATGAGGACATCTCTATTCCCTCCCTGCTTGTGCTCTAGGCCCTTCTTCCCTCCCCTTCAGTAGCTCTACAAAGAGCCAGAGGTCAGTCATCAGCTGTAACTGACCATAAAAAGACCAACTTTTCTGGTGATTTCACTTCCTCAAAGCATTTAACTCTGAAATGTGTACCAAAGCTATGGCACTGAATTGTAGACTAGCCAGCATTCAGGTCACTTATGTAAAGTGGTGTTATAAGAGCTTCTTTGAAAGTAATCTTACGACATTCCTTCCCTAGGTCCATAGGAAGCCCATAGCTTCTGCAGCAAAGCCAGATTCAGTCAAGAGCTCCCCTATTGCCACTCCAAAACAATACCAATTCAGAATGCTAAGTAGGCCAACTCAATTCCAAATGCTTAATATTCAACACCTTTTGTCTTTCAAAGGACTATGATCAACATTCTCTGAGTTTGTAAAAGGCTGAACCAAAATCTCAGCAGAAGTATGTGACATGTGAGACAAAGGCATGCTTTAATTAAAACATGCAGCACAGCTTTTTCCCAGTTAAATGAAAAGAGATCATTCATTGGAAGGGAAACAGGGCACTGAGTCAGGGCAAATGATTTTTTCCTGGTTCCACAGCTTCTGATTAATGTCATCAAGAAGGACCTGGAAGCAACTTAACTTTCTTTTTGAAGAGTTGGAATGCCAGGCTCAAGATGGCTTAAACAAAATACACAGAAAATAGAAACTAGCTCCCACAAATGAATTTAAATAACAATACTAGCAACTGGTGATACAAAGACATTGTGCACCACAACGATAGTGAAAGAAGAGCAACTACATATCTGCTCAGTTTGCTTATGTTTATATTGAAAAAGGAATTTCAATGATTGTAATATAGTTTGTCTCTAAAGCTTTTGGCTGTGTTGCAAGTTACAAAATACTGCTGTGAAGTTGATTTTAAGGGAGCTGTGGATGGGGGGGAGGGGGGGAGAAAAAAAGCTACCCTTTTTTTTATTCACTTGCCTTGGTTTCCTCTACAAGACAGAGTAATTTTTTTTAAATTGCTCCTGCTTACATGGATTTAAATGTCCTATGGCGGGGCCTTAGGTGCCTGGGCCAAAACGGCCCTAGGATCCTGTGGATTGGGCAGGGGAGGGGGCGGGCCTGATTCATTTGGACAGTACAAAGACCCGTCCGGCCAACTTGCGGGTAAGCCCGAGGAGGGGCTCCGGGGTCCGGGAGGGGTTGTCTGGCAGAAGGGGTCGGGTACCCTCCTGCCGGCGATCTTCAGGGGTAGGGGCCTACCGGCAGGAAGGATTGAGCACCTTCCTGCCAGTGATTGTGGGTTCTGTGGGCAGGAGGGGTTGGGCACCCTCCTGCCACGATCGTCGGGGGAGGGAGAGGGGATACTGGCAGCCCAAGCCGCAATTAAGTATAGTGGCCGCGTCTACTTACCATGTAGGCTAGCATTTTGCCTTAGGCAAGTTTAGGTGAGCTTGCGGGCCTCCTTAGGCTCCCGGAGGCGTCTTCAATATAGGCGACCTGCCTGGGGAGCATTTTTTTTTTTTTAGAAAACTTGCCTCCTGATTGGCTGATTAGACAGCTGTAGGACGCCTACAGCTGCCTACAATTGGGAAGCACTTTGCAGAATCGGGGCCTAAGAATACTGCAATTGACTAATATCTACAAACTGAGATTTCCAACTCCAAAAGATCTTTGCATATAGAAAACACATAAGGGGAAAGGGACTTATACCGCCTTTTTGTGGCTTTGGCATTTCAAAGCTTACATTCAAAGCCATGGACACTAGATACGATGGAAGTAGGACTTTCCCAGGGTCACAAGGAGTAGCACCGGGATTTCATCTCACAACCTCTGGGTGGAGAGGCAGCAGCTCAACCATAAGGTCAAGCCAAATGGTCAAGGCAATCAGGGCCTTAAGCTCCTCCCTCAGTATCCTGGATACAGAGGGAGGTGCCTAAGGCCTAATTGACTCAGACGCCTAAGACTCCTCCACTTGGGAAGGGGCTTAGGTGACTGAACCAATCAGGGCCTTTGGCCCCTCCCCATGCAACACATGATACACCAGGAGGGGAAGGCCCATCATTTAGGACTGGTAACCCCAAGCAGGAGCCTCAGTGTGGGCTTCCTACTTCCAACTTTTAAAAAAGATACGGGGAGGTTTGGGAGGGAGGGGAGTATCCAGTGGCAGGAGGGAGTGGGCATCCCTCCTTCCATTTTGGGGGGGGGGGGGGGGTTCAGGGGGAGACAGTGGCTTAGGGGTGCCTGATGCGGGGGGGGGGGGTTTGCATTGTATGAGGGAGTGGATTGGTTCAGGGGATTCGGTGGCGTGGGGAGGGGATCAGTGCAGGTGAGCTTTTTTCTTTTTTTTTAAATGGGGCAGATTGGGCGTTTGTAACACACACATAACATCTGTGCCATCAAAAAAACAAACAAACAAGAAGCCCTAACAGCAGTGACAGGAGGCTGCTTCCCCTGTCACTGCTGTTAGGGTTCTGTGCATGTGTCAATCGCTCACTGAGCAAGTGATCGGTTGCGTTTGCATGCAAATGATTTGCACCTCCATGCAAATCATTTGCAAGCAAACTTAATAGCGCATCGATCACTTCTTGAGAATCAGCCAACAGCAATCCAGTTGGCATCTTCAGTGAATCTAGCCCTAAAGCTCCTGAGAGAGAGTTAACACTATTTCTTCAGATGTTGATAGCTTTCAATGAATACTTCAGTCTGCAAAGTTTACCACAGTAAGGTTGTTTGATAGGAATACCTTCCATACATTCATTCTTTCTTTGTTAGCAACTAAGATAGACTACTGCAATATTGTTTATGCCAGAATTTCACAAACTTTGATTCGTAAACTACAAACTATGCAGAAATGTCCTATTTGTCTACTCTTGTCATGTCAGCAGGTTTACTCATATCTCACCCTTATTGAAGGATTATCACTGGCTCCAATTAAACAAGAAATCAAATTTAAAATCCTTTTCCTGGCATTCGAGGCTCTCCAATATGGTCTACCCGAATAGCTTCATTGTTTAACTATTCCATATATCCCACTCCATTTGCTCCAGTCCATAAACGATCAGAGGCTTGTTTTGCCCTCACCCCAATATGCTCATCTGGAATTCATACGATACATTGCTTTTCTTTTTCACAGCGCCATCATTATGGAACTTATTGCCTTTAGCCATTTGTAGTTAGTTTTCCCAGAAAAATTTCAAAATTGCAGTACAGACACAGCAAGCCTTCCAGGACATATGAGATAGCCCATCAGTATCTGACGGATATAATTCCAGGAATCTTTGTTTTACTTACGTTGTTGGTATGCGTGTGTACTTAGTATGGCTGGTTGTATCCTATCAAAATTTGTAGCTCCCTTCCAGTATTTTAAGTTGTAGATCATGCACCGCCTTGCTCTACTACTGTAGCTAAAGGCAGTATATAAATAAATAAATTGCCAAACCACCCATGTTATGTCTGTGACAGAGCATAGTAAACAGGGGCATAAGTTTTCATAATGTCAGAATGAAAAGGTTTGCTTTTGGATTTTAGAATTAATCACTCCCCTTTTCAGCTATGAGCTCACATCACCTCTTGATTTTTCTTGTACAGAGAGAAAAATATTTTAAAGCGATGGACATATTGTCAGGTTCAGGAAGCATGTTACATTTCATGACATTTCTGAAAAATACTTCCTTCCAGACACCCAGGGACAGCTGTTGAATTCATTACATTAGTGATTTCTATTCCACCATTACCTTGCGGTTCAAGGCAGATTACATAAGAAGTTATCTGGACATTTAGGAATACATAAGGAGCAGTGTTCCCTCTAAGCGGGCGGGTGTTGTGAGCAAACTTTTTTCACTGTGAGCTAAAAATATCGGGCGCCAGCAAGTTATGAGCCAAATAAATATGTTGTCAAAGTTGCTGATACATGAGGACGAGGTATTCAAAGGAATTTTAGGCCTACACGCTAAATTAAATAACGTTAAATAATATTTTTAAGAACACAAAACAACGCATTAATTCTTGAAAGTACAAAATTCTTTATTAAGATTGTTCTCTTCTGCCTTTTTCTGATTTCCAAAAATTGTAAACACTGTCTATGTTTACATTATTTCCTGTGGCTAAATAAAGTTTGATTCTAATTAGGCATTCCAAATGTTCTACTCTTAACTTATTACGAGTCTTTGTCTTTATAGCATTCATCAAGCTAAATCCTCTCTCACAATCGGCACTTGAAGCCTGAAAGGTGCCACACACGTCTAATAGAGCATTTAGTCCACTGAACTGTTTATGCTGCTGAGCAAAATTGTACATTTCCTGAAGCGTTTGTATAGCTCCTGCTTTTACTTTTTCAGCAATAATATATTTGAACTCCGAATATTCTGAAATAAGCTGCCTTTTGAAACAATGTTCATCATCTTTGTTCATTAACAGAAAATAACGGTTAGATAATCGTGAAAATTGTTCGTTTCCAAATGTAAATTCCTCTAAGTTGGACGGATTTGAGATACAGTCTTTGTCGAAAACACGCCAGTCCTCTAATTCATTGTCAGGAAATCTTTTGTCCATATGATCACAAGTTTGTGTAATAAATGTAAGAATATGATCTGTTTTAATTACAGAATTACAAGATGAAATGAGAGTTTCAACATTTTCATTGAAATGTGGTTTTTCTCCCAGATATTGAGATCTGAGTTTCCTTAATTTGGCTTTAGTGAACTGGAATGCATCCAAAGGTGCCAAACAACTCTTCTGAAGAAGCTTACACAGTGATCCAAGCTCCTCAAGAACATCGCAGAGAATAAATAGCGCAACTTTAAATTCCAGATTACTCAATTTAGTAAGGCAGTATTTGTGCACGGGATCATTGTCTTCTTCCACCTGTTCTTGACAATATTCTAACAGGATGTCATAATTTCTAACCACTGCACTTACAGCAAAGTGCCGAGACAGCCACCTAACATCATGTATAGCTTTAAATGAAATGACATCTGAGTCTGCAGCATTAGCAATATCCTCCAGTTTGGCTTTTCGTACGCTCGATCTACTGAAAATCATATACACGGTGCGTATTAGAGTTTCGATCTCTTTCATGAATGGGATCGTTTTCCATGCATCGTCTATGCCTAGATCTTCGCAGTGAGCTACACAGTGTTGCTCTAGAAGATGAGGAACTGATTGATGTAACTTTGCAGCTACACCATTATGCTTCCCAAGCATGACTGATGCTCCATCGGACGTGAACATGACCATACGACTGAAATCTAAATCGTTCTCACTATAAAACTGCTTTATAGCATCAACTATAGCTGTGCTGTCACAAGCAGTTAGATGTTTGATGCCAGCAAAAACTGTCTCATGAATGTTGCTGCCACTTCTTCTAAATTTAATGTATATTATGAGCATTTTCGAAACAGAAATATCAGTACTTTCATCAATTATTAGGGTATGAAAAGGAGACCTCCGGATTTCTGTAAATGTTTCCCGTTTAACAATGGCATTTATGCAGTCAAGGAACTCGAAAGCATAGTTTTTGCTT
Source organism: Geotrypetes seraphini (assembly GCF_902459505.1). NCBI lineage: Eukaryota > Metazoa > Chordata > Amphibia > Gymnophiona > Dermophiidae > Geotrypetes > Geotrypetes seraphini. The sequence continues at coordinate 145,481,192 of NC_047092.1, forward strand.
CTCCAGCTATCAGGTATTTTTACGTATTTAGCCATGTGATTGTGAATTTCCTGGACGGATAGCATGGACGAATTCAACTTTACCGCTAGCAATATATTATCAATTAAAATGTTAACTCCCTCTGGACTTGATTTATATCTCTGTGCGTATTCGATCTGTGCGTATTCGATTCTGTTGTTCCGACTATCGGGAGTTTCTTTCAAGAAATTCATTAGAAAACCTCGGCTTTGATTGTGAAGCTTTTGAACCGCTTCTAAATGAGAATTATGATTCAGATGACGCTTTAAATAATCAATTTTCCACTCAGACCAAGTCTTCCCTGTGCTCCATTCTCCGTTAACACCTGCTTTTCGGCATAGGGAGCAAATTAATGCGTTGTCCGTATCGCTATATTCGAATATTTCTTTCATCGCCACTGTTTTCCGTCCACTCGCGTGCGGCAACGTGGTGTCAACCAAAAACTCGGTCAGCCATTCCTTCTTAAATTGGCTGCGCTTTTTCTTTGTGCTGCTACCAAACTCTTCATTCTCTTTACGCTTCGACATTTTCGAATGGATTTAAAAATTATTTGACTGAATCTATGGAAGATCGCAAAAGAAATTTTATGCACACGCTTCAAACGATTGAAACTTGAAAAGAACTTGCTTCATGCATGTATAGATAAACAATGGCGCTCGTGCGGCCTCAGTTTTGTAGCGCATTACTAATTTACTAGTAGTAGTACCGTGTTTCCCCGATGATAAGGCAGGGCCATCAAATAAGACAGCCCCCCCTTTTTAGACAAAAATATAAAATAAGGCACCCCCGCAAATAAGCCACCCACCGATACCTGCGCTTACCCGAATCGAGTGGTACGGTGGGTGACTTCATGTGGTGCCTAGTGCAGGAAATCACTCGCGTCTGCTCTGACCGCCTCTTCCTGCACGAAGTCGGGCCTTATCCAATCAGGAGCTGCATGTCAAAGCAGCTCCTGATTGAATAAGACCCGGCTTCTTGCAAGAAGAGGCGGTCGGAGCGTACGCGAGTCCAGCTACCTCTCCTTGTTGGCGAGCTGAGCGGACCGTCGGGATCGACCCCCCGCACCCCCTAGGTACGCCTCTGCAAGTCTTGCCTTGCCCGGATTTGCCGCTCTCTTCCGGTGTTACTCCCCCCCCCCCCCACCCGACTCTCCTCTCGCCACCCTGCCATCTGCCGTACGCCTCTTCCGATCGCCCCCCTCCCTGCTCGCACCCCCACCCCGACGTCCGATTCCTCCCCCAGCCTCCCCTTACCTTTGCGACGCGTTACATGGACTGCCAGCTCGCTGGGGCCAGCTGAGCCTGCCTGCAAGCACGTGTGTGCGCTGTGACGAGAAACTTGTGCGCTGCGATGTAATATTTTGTGCGCCAGCGCACGCCAGCGCAGCTTAGCGGGAACACTGATAAGGAGTTATCTGGACATTTCCTGTGGTATTATGGAGTGGAGCGGGTTGCTATTGGGGATTGAGATGATTCTTGCTGTGTTAGTTTGTCTTTAAAGATTTCCTGAATAGCAGGGTTTTTAATTCTTTTCTGAAGTTTCCAAAATAAAGAAAAGAGAAATAAAATTGTCATGGTGATCATTTTTACTACCTCAGTACATATTTGCAAGCATGGAAATAAAGAGGCCCTTATACTACACAGAAATAAGTTTTTGCACTTACCAGTGCATTAATTGCAAACACTAGCGGGTCCTATAATCCACTGGATTCCAGAAATGTCACTGTTCTCTGTTTTCAAAGTGTTTCCATTAATTTACTTACCACAGAAGTCAGGCTTACCGGCCTGTAGTTCCCTACTTCTTCCTTATTTCCACTTTTGTGGAGAGAGACCGCATCCGGCCTTCTTCAGTCCTCCAGTACCTGACTCTAGAGAAACACTGAAAAGGTCAACCAGCAGAGCTGCTGGAACTTCCTCACGTTCCTTCAATACCCTCGGATGTACACCATCTGGCCCCATTACTTTGTCCACCTTTAGTTTAGCTAGCTCCTCACAAAAACAACCCTCTGAAAATTAATCAGGATCTACCACTCCCCCATCCCTATTTGCTTATGTCTTCTGTGGTCCTGCTCCTGGCGCTTTAGCTGTGAACACCAAACAGAAATATTTGTTAAGCAATTCAGCCTTATCTTTATCAGTTTCTACATATTTCTCTCCTTCAACTTTGAATGTTCTTCCATGCTATTATGGTATAATTTGTATTGTAATTTTTGTTTGTCTGTCATGCCTGTTTAGATTGTAAGCTCTTTCAAGTAGGGACTGTTTTCTTACTCTTTGTGATTCTGTACAGCGCTGCGTGCGTCTGGTAGCGCTATAGAAATAATTAATAGTAGTAGTATTGTACCGACATCATATTTCTGTTATTCACTGTTCTACAGGGTTGTCATGTGTATATTTCTGATACTGTATCCTATTATTTCAATTTGCCATTTCCAAGTATACCCTATTGATTATATCCATTTACATTTGGTCATTTTGCTATTATGTTGTTGTAAAAATTGTAAGTTTTATGTTAAACTTAATTTGTTGTATACCCCCTTATGGGGATAAAGCTAGTAAATAAACCCCAATAAATCAATTAACATAAAATAAGTCTCTCTCTTTCTCAATGCTCCTTGCCCGATGCCAGTGGTTCTTAAACCTGTCCTGCAGGACCCCCAGCCCAGCCAGTTGGGTTTTCAAGGTCTCCCTAATGAATATACATGAGGTAGATTTGCATGTCTGCCACCTCTGTTGTATGCAATCTGCCTCATGCGTATTCATTAGGGATATCTTCAAAATCCGACTGGTTAGGGGTCCCTCAGGACAGGTTTAAGAACCATTTCTCTATGCCATTGATCTCTGTCTTTTGTCATGAGCTCCCCATCCTTTACCTCCAGTGTTTCTGAACACCCCCCCCCATCATTTGCCACTGCTCTCTTCAGTGCCCCCTCCCACATTCACATTTATCACCAGTATTCCATTTTTTCATTCTCGTTCCCTTCTACCAGCACTTTTTAAAACTGGAACTACACATTATAATAACTAGTAGTGTGCTCTGGTCTCCCAGGAGCTTGCATTGAAGATCACTACCTGAGCTAATGCACTGCAGCATCTCAAAAACAAGCATTTCTTATCTATAGAGCACATCTTTGAAGCTTCCATCTTTCTCCAATCCTCCTTGGACTGCACTTAATTTAATTACCTGGTAATAGGGGGAGGGGCTAGAGTACAGGACATTAGGAAAGGTAATGTTGCCATCTAGACAAACATCTAGACCAGTGGTCTCAAACTCGCGGCCCACCAAGTACTATTTTGAGGCCCTCGGTTTTTTTATCATAATCACAAAAGTAAAATAAAACAGTTTCTTGATCATAAGTCTCTTTAGCTATAAATTACAATATTGTTACTAAGACTTAGCCAAAAGGAAACTAGTGTTCTTCAACCTTTTGACACCTATGGACCGGCGGAAATAATAGAATTATTTTGTGGACCGCCAGACCCCGCCCATTTCCACCCTAGACCCCGCCCCATAATAGTACTAATTGTAACACCATTTTTTCCATTCATTTTTCATATACACACAAACAATATAATCTTATTAACAACACATAATGGTTGACCACAAAATTAAACTACACAAAGCACACTGAATGCTTCTCATCATTCATTCCTACCAGAAAACAGATAACCAAATGCAAATACAGGACCAAAAACTATAAGTACTAATATATACAAATGAAAACCTAAGATTCAAAACTCTGCATGCAGTACAACCCCAGAGAAAAAGAAACAAATGCATTTCTTCCTGAACAGTGGAAAATATAGACAGCGGATGTAAATTCTCAAAATTGACACAATTCAATCACTAAATTTAAAACTAAAATAATTCTCCCTCCCTCCATGCTGTGCCTTACCTAATGGCCTGTTCCTACCTGGCTGTTTTATGCTGCCCCCGGCGTTATCTTTGGTCCAGCTCCCTTTTCCGCACTGATTCAGTGCACAAAAACACGGACAGCGGTTCCTCGCGTGTCCTGTGCCTCATATGGAAGCCTTCCCTCTGCCTTTGCTATGTCAGAGAGAAGGCTTCCAGTTCAGGTGCAGGACGCACGTAGAAGCTGCTGCCCGTGGCTTTGTGCACTATAGCACTGAGGAAGAGGAGACGCTGGCATGAAGATAACGCTGCATCGATTGCACCTCGGACTGGCGGCTGAAAAACACTGTTCGGACCCGATGCACGTGCTGACCCTGTGGACCGGCAGAAATTTCTGCAGACCGGCACCGGTCCACAGACCAGTGGTTGAAGAACACTGTTATAAACTATAGAGAGTTTTACCTCATGCAAAATTTACATTTCTTTAATAAGACATTACCGTATTTTCGCGGATATAACGCGCACCTGTGTAAAACGCGCACAGGGGTATAGCGCGCAGAAATCACGATGATATGTACCAAAACTTTTCTATACCGCGCTCAGGCATATAACGCGCATGATGCCCGACGCTCCTTTCGCCCGCCCTGACTTTCCGTGCGCTGTCCCGACTCTCCGTTCACCCCCCTGACTTCCGTGCACTGCCCTGACTTTCCGTGCGCTGTCCCGACTCTCCGTTCACCCCCCCTGACTTTCCGTGCACTGTCCCCCCTTGAAGTCCTGTCCCCCCTTGAAGGTCTGTCCCCATCCTGAAAGCCTGATGCCCCCCCCCCGACGTCCGATACATCCCCCCCCCGGCAGGACCACTCGCACCCTCACCCCGAAGGACCGCCGACTCCCCAACAATATCGGGCCAGGAGGGAGCCCAAACCCTCTTGGCCACGGCGACCCCCTAACCCCACCCCGCACTACATTACGGGCAGGAGGGATCCCAGGCCCTCCTGCCCTCGACGCAAACCCCCTCCCCCCAACGACCGCCCCCCCCCAAGAACCTCCGCCCGTCCCCCAGCCGACCCGCGACCCCCCTGGCCGACCCCCACGACACCCCCACCCGCCTTCCCCGTACCTTTGTGTAGTTGGGCCAGAAGGGAGCCCAAACCCTCCTGGCCACGGCGACCCCCTAACCCCACCCCGCACTACATTACGGGCAGGAGGGATCCCAGGCCCTCCTGCCCTCGACGCAACCCCCCTCCCCCCAACGACCGCCCCCCCCAAGAACCTCCGCCCGTCCCCCAGCCGACCCGCGACCCCCCTGGCCGACCCCCACGACCCCCCCACCCCCCTTCCCCGTACCTTTGGAAGTTGGCCGGACAGACGGGAGCCAAACCCGCCTGTCCGGCAGGCAGCCAACGAAGGAATGAGGCCGGATTGGCCCATCCGTCCTAAAGCTCCGCCTACTGGTGGGGCCTAAGGCGCGTGGGCCAATCAGAATAGGCCCTGGAGCCTTAGGTCCCACCTGGGGGCGCGGCCTGAGGCACATGGGCCAAACCCGACCATGTGTCTCAGGCCGCGCCCCCAGGTGGGACCTAAGGCTCCAGGGCCTATTCTGATTGGCCCACGCGCCTTAGGCCCCACCAGTAGGCGGAGCTTTAGGACGGATGGGCCAATCCGGCCTCATTTCTTCGTTGGCTGCCTGCCGGACAGGCGGGTTTGGCTCCCGTCTGTCCGGCCAACTTCCAAAGGTACGGGGAAGGGGGGTGGGGGGGTCGTGGGGGTCGGCCAGGGGGGTCGCGGGTCGGCTGGGGGGGGCGGTCGGAGGTTCTTGGGGGGGGGGCGGTCGTTGGAGGGAGGGGGGTTTGCGTCGAGGGCAGGAGGGCCTGGGATCCCTCCTGCCCGTAATGTAGTGCGGGGTGGGGTTAGGGGGTCGCCGTGGCCAGGAGGGTTTGGGCTCCCTTCTGGCCCAACTACACAAAGGTACGGGGAAGGCGGGTGGGGGTGTCGTGGGGGTCGGCCAGGGGGGTCGCGGGTCGGCTGGGGGACGGGCGGAGGTTCTTGGGGGGGGCGGTCGTTGGAGGGAGGGGGGTTTGCGTCGAGGGCAGGAGGGCCTGGGATCCCTCCTGCCCGTAATGTAGTGCGGGGTGGGGGTAGGGGGTCGCCGTGGCCAGGAGGGTTTGGGCTCCCTCCTGGCCCGATATTGTCGGGAAGTCGGCGGTCCTTCGGGGTGGGGGTGCGAGTGGTCCTGCCGGGGGGGGGGATGTATCGGACGTCGGGGAGTCGGCCGGGCAAGAGGGCTTGGGCTCCCTCTTGCTCCGATCGTGGATGCGGGTGCGAGCGCGTGCGAGCGGTCGTTCGGGGTGGGGGTGCGAGCGGTCCTGCTGGGGGGGTGAATCGGGCGTCGGGCGGGGTGGGAACTATGTTTAAAAACTTTTCTATACCGCGCTCAGGCATATAACGCGCGAGGGGTATGCGCGGTACGTAAAATCACGTATAACGCGCGCGTTATATCCGCGAAAATACGGTAACTACCCTATTTCCCTGAAAATAAGACCTATCCTGAAAATAAGCCCTAGTGTGATTTTTAAAGAAGCTCCTAATATAAGCCCTACCCCAAAAATTAGCCCTAGTTAAGATCGACACCCCTAAGCCCCCACCCCGAATGTCCCCAACACTCCCCAACTCCATCCCTGATATGAGTGCTGCCTGATTTGCTGAAAAAATTGGACTCGTCAATTCAGCTACCCCCACCCCTGTTACTTTAGGAGGCCTCGGAGCAGAGGTATGTCAGTCTCATGGTGAGAGGGTCAGTGGGGTTCTGCTGCACAAGGGAATGGATGAGAGGGGACAACTGATGCTGTACATGGTGGGGGGGGGGGAAGAGAAAGGAAAGAGGAAAGAGTTGGGGTAGAGGAGAGGAAGGGAGATATGATTGTTGTACATAAAAAAAATAAGACATCCCTTAAAATAATCCCTAGTGCGTTTTTTGGACCCAAAATTAATATGACACTGTCTTATTTTCGGGGAAACCCGGTATTTTTTCTGAGGCCCTCCATGTACCTACAAATCCAAAATGTGGCCCTGCAAAGGGTTTGAGTTTGAGACCACTGATCTAGACAAACATCCTCTGAGCCACATCTGCTTCAACAAATGACCTTGCTCATGGTAATCATTAGTGATATTAGCTAAAGATGCCATTCGCAAAGGAAATGACACATTTGCACACAAAGGATAGAATAATGTCATATGTGTTTCATCTCACCACGCCACAGATACAAATAGGAAACTACTATTTTGAAATCAGTTCTCAATACTGTGATAACATTATACCACTGCATGAAATACTTCTGAAAGCAATAGGAGGGTTCACTCCTACACATTCACTGACATCTTAACACAGTTCAATCTCTGATAGGCTGAGTGGGGCAGAAAATCACTGAAGACATTTGAATATTACTTAGACCTGTCAAAGGCTGATGTAAATGTGTGCGCCCAGCTGATGGCAGTTAGGCGCACAAATGCACGTATTCTATGACATTGCGCCTAATTTCTGGAAACGCCCTTGACCTATCCATGCTCTTCCCATGGCCACACCCTCATGAAATTTAAGCAAGCAGGTTTTTTAATAGGATGTAGGGCAGATCTGCAGGTAACCCCTAATTACTGTCAATTAAGCACTTGTTAACACCAATTTTTAATTGTGATCATAAGAACATAAGAATTGCTATACTGGGACAGACCGAAGGTCCATCAAACCAAGTATCTTGTTTCTAACAGTAGCCAACCCAGGTCACAAGTACCTGGCAAGATCCCAAGGAGTAAAACTGATTTTATGTTGCTTATCCTAGGAATAAGCAGTGGATTTTTTACCAAGCTACTTTTGTTTAAGGAATTATCCAAACTGGTCCGATCTTTTTGGTCCAAAATCTGAAATACCATACAATCTATCACCAACTGCTCAGAAGAGATTTCTATGGACATTATAATCCTTCGATCTCAACACCCCTGTTTCGCACAATCAAATTGTCCCCCTAAACTCATTGATACCATGTTTGTGACTGCTCTCATGCATATTCTAAAAAATTGGAAATCATCTTCGTTATTAGATTATACTTTTTGGTGGAACTCTCTATGTATGTACCACAGATTTGAATCATATGCATATGAAAATAAAATTTCACTCCGTAAATCCATGAATTGGAAAAACAAAAAATCACCCTGGTCATTTTTAGATTCATATGTACATTCTACTATGTAGACACTCCTGTCTTCTCTCCTCTCTTTAAAAATTTTTTTTTTTTTTTTTCTTTTTCTTTCTCTCTTCTTTTTTCCTCTCTCTTTCAATTTTTACTTTGTCCTATTTCACTTTCTATTGTCATACATCACCACAAACAAATCCAATACTCTGAGCTTTTCTTAATAATATGGGCCTTTATAATTAACTGTATATTAATGCAAAATGTTATACTACTTTTATGTATTTGAATTGCTCCTTGTATTTTAAAAAAAAAAAATACTGAATAAAAATTTATTGAACAAAAAAAAAAAAGGAATTATCCAAACCTTTTTTAAACCCTGCTAACTACTTTCACCTAATTGGCTAATTAATTTATGCATAGATCTGTGATCTGCATCCACTATTGTGCACCCAACTTTGGGTAAATTGTACAAAATCCAGCAGTTAATATTTGAGAATGACATGGGGACAAATTTGTCCCCGTCCCCACAGGAACTCAATTTCCCCGTCCCATCCCCATGAGTTTTGCTGCTGTCCCTTCCCCATTACTGTAAGCTCTGCCTTAACCACACAAGCCGTGAACACTTATGATTTTAAAGTGTTTGAGGCTTGTGCAGATGAGGATGGAGCATGCAGGAATGGGGCAGGGACAGGAAAAGAACTCGCAGGGATGGGACGTCAAAATGAGTTCCCACGGGGATGGGGAAAATTTTGTCCCCATGTCATTCTCTAGTTAATAGGTCATAGCAGGTTATGTTAATGTAACCAACACAGGAGAAATCACCTTCTCACACCGCAGAGACCAAAAAAGACAGCAAAGGCGACCTCTGGGTGCCAAAGTTCTTTATCATTCCAATAGAGACTCGACACGTAAGTGTTTCGGCCAGAACGGCCTGCACCAGGTTGTTTATATATCTATGTTTCTTGAACTACAGACCCCTAATGCAGGCCGTTCTGGCCGAAACACATATGTGTTGAGCCTCTATTGAAATGAATACAGCACTGTGGCTGAGGTTGCCTTCACTGTCTTTTTTGATAGCAGCTTATGCTTAAGTTACGATCACTTGAGGCAGCATTTACAAACTGTGTGCTCTCTTAAAATAAACATTTTTTTTCCACTTCTCACCAAGGAGCTGCAGTTAAAGACAGTATCTTATCTCTTGGGACTTTAGCATATTACAATCTGTTTACCATTATGATACACTAAGCACAAATATAATCTCCAGTTTAGGCCAGAGCCTTGATTTAATAGGCTGCTAAAAATGCCTACAGAAACATTTTACAGTAAGCAACTATCCCCCCTTTGACTACGGCGTGTTAGTCGATTTAGCGTGCACTAATCGATTTAAATGCCAACGCGCCCATTATATTCCATGGACGTGTTAGCATTTAGCGAGTGCTAAATTGGTTAGTGCGCCTTAGTAAAAGGACCCCTATGTTAGAAAAATGGTGCTTTTAATGTATAAAAAAAACGAGATTGATGCTAGATAACGATCAGTTGGTCTACCTAGTTGACCTGTTGGTGCCATCCTACAATACTGTCGCAGATATTACCCAGTCTTCTCTCTTCCTCTATTATTAAAATACCTGTAGATAGAAGTTGTGTGGATTTAGGCTTCAAGAACGTGCGTAATATCTAGTCATATATGTGTGAGGAGGAGCGGCCTGAAGTTGACTTTTAGAACTCCTACTTCTGTGTGTTGTTGGGAGCTTTTCTAGTGATCTCCTTTGCCCCTGACATAGCCTTGTGTTTAGTAAAATGTGGTCCACCTCAGGCACCATATTGCAAGATCCTCATTGTTGAATAAAAATGCTTTTATTACCTTCCTGAAGTGTGATCTGCTCTTTTGGAGTGCTTGTGTGCTGACTGCAGACTACACTCTCCTCTGCTGGGTTCTTCCTGTTGGAACTGTCTTTCCCAACCTTTCAAGAGAAGAGTCCTCTTTGAGTAAATCACTTCACGGGTTACAGGTTGACAAGCATGTATGTGCTCTGCTCTGTTTACACCTCTGTACACTACACATTGTATCTGACTGAGAAATAGCTGCTAACATCTTATGAAACGAGAGCTTATATCTGTTACTCTGGAAATATATATATATATATTTTTACATACACCTAGTCTGCCAATTCTCTCTCTTGCAGTGCTGAAATTTTCAGTTCTGAGATTTACTTGTGCAGCCTGTCATTCACACGTCTGATATGAGATTATCAAAGCATTTTGTCAGTGACTTTACTGAAGAAATGATTAAGTGTTTGCTGACTGCTCTGTGCAAGTGTTACTTCTCACAGCTTCTGAGAACATGCTTTGCTCAGAGGGCTGAGAGATATTTATGGTTGTGTATAACGTGTTCTTTGTTTGAGTAGCATAAAGGCCTTTAGGACATTAATTAATATATTTGTTGGCATGTTCCATTCAGTAGGATGAACCACAAAAAAATATATATATATATATTTCAGGTTTCCCAAAGTGGTCCTCAGAGCCAGTGGTATAGCAAGAAGTGGTGGTGCCCCTCTCCCGCCCTCTTCCCCACCCCCACCCCTGCCACGTGTGTATGCGCTCCTTCCCCGTACCTTTTTAACTTCAGTGTGGGCAGCAAAGAGCTTGCTGCCTGTGTTGGCTTCAGAGCTCTCTATGATGTCACTTCCTCCTGGAAGTGGCATCAGAGAAAGCGCTGAAGCCGACACAGGCAGCAAGTTTGTCGCTGCTTGTGCCAAAGTTGAAGGGGTGTGGGTGCATGGCAGAGGGAAGAATGGGAAGGTGGTGTGGAGAGGAGTAGGGGTGCCAGCACCCCAAGGAAGACCGTGCCCAGGGCCATTAGGTGCCATTATAGATGCAATTACGGTGCCCTTTTTCATAGGTGCCTAGGAGCGCCTCCTTTTTTAAAAAATAACATTTTAATTGGTTTTAAGTGACACAGTCAATTACCACACCGATTAACATCAATTAAAACGATTCAGAGAAAATACATTACACAACCTGAAACTCAGTTCTGAAAGAAAATGAAGAAAACGAAAAGAACAGCCAATCGGGACAGGGGGGAACCCTTCCCGGACACTGGGACAGACCCTTCCCGGACACTGGGACAGCAAGAACCCAACAATGCCCTGTTCTCAAAGAACATTAAAGATGAAACATTAGAAAGCGATACCACAATTTTGTATAATAAGTCCCCTACATACAAACAAGTGCCTCCCCCACCCCCAACTCCCCTAAGCAACTGAAGAAAGAAAAAAGTAAAGAGAGAAAAAAAGAAGAAGCAAAAACAACATCACAAAGGAGCAACTGCAGCAACGACCTGTTCCCAGAGTGACCCGTACAACCTATGTGGTCCCACCACGTCCCTCCCCCCCCTCTGAGGCTAGGCAGCTCTCAATGGGTCAATTCTCGAAGGGACCACTTCCACCCACCAACTCTGGGGCTCCTCATCCATCCACTTACGGAGTACTCCCCGTTTGGTCACAAGCATTGCTTCTGGATCTTGTTTGGATGTCTTGGCTGTGTTTGGTTTTTGCGTCTAACCTATGGCACTGTTTAGAGAATTTGGGCCAAAATGTCACCTAAAATAGGCTTAGAGAGCATGAAGATGATGTTGAAGTTTTCTTAGGAGTAAAGGCCTTGCGGTATCTTCTCCTTGCTTACTAGAACTCCTTAAACAAAGCTTTTACAAATTTCTGTGGGACAGCCTTCAAAAGAACATAAGATTAGCCATACTAGGTTAGACCAATGGTGTATCCGGTCCAGTATTCCATTTCCAACAGTAGACAATCCAGGTTACAAGTTCCTGGTAGACACATTCCATGCTACCAATCCCAGGGCAAGCAGTGACATTCCGCATGTCTGTCTCAATAGCAGACTATGTATGAACCTTTCATCCAGGAACTTGTCCAAACCTTTTTTAAATTCAGCTACGCTAACTGCTGTTACCACAACCTTTGGCAATGAGCTCCAGCATGTAACTATTCTTTAAGTGAAAAAAATATTTCCTCCTATTTGTTTTAAACCTATCCTCTATAATAAAGCCCTAAGCGCGCATGTGATCCCTGCCACCATGCTGTGTGCTTCCGTGGCCGTGTTCTATTTGCGTCGCATGTGTCAGCTTGCGTCGCGTGCGGCGGTTTGAGCAATGCCGAGAGCAATGGCAGGAGGGTGTCCTTCCGCCTGGACGAAGTGGACAGGGTGGGGGTGCTGCGAGGCGTCCGGCTGCTACTGCTGCACAGGGAAGTGGAGGGGGAGAGGAAAAGGGGGATGCTTTGGGGGGAGGGGTGTGCTGGGGGGCAGGCAGCAATCTTGGTTTGCTTGAGGGGGGGGGGGAGACAGAAGGGGACCACGGAGGCAGGCATGGCGCAACAGAGAGAGACAGGCAAGCAGGGGGCCAGGGAGAGAGACAGACAGAAAGAATGCCAGAGAGAGACAGACAGCGGCCAAGGAGAGAGAAAGAAAGAAAGACAGACAGAAAGCAGCCAAGAAGAGAGAAAGAAAGAAAGATAGACAGACACATCTATTCTAGCACATAGAGGTAAGTAAGGAGGATGTCCTCAAACAGATAGACAGGTTAAAATGCGGTAAATCACCGGGCCCGGATGGGATCCACCCAAGGGTTCTGAAGGAACTAAGACAAGAAATAGCGGGCACAATCCAGCATGTTTGCAACCTATCCTTGAAAACTGGTGAGGTACCAGAGGACTGGAAATTGGCGAATGTCACACCTATCTTCAAGAAGGGATCGAGGGGTGACCCCGGGAACTAAAGGCCGGTGAGCCTGACTTCAATTATAGGGAAGATGGTGGAAGCTATGATCAAGGACGGCATTTGCGAGCACATCGAGAGGAATGGCCTACTGAGAACAAGCCAGCACGGATTCTGTAAGGGAAGGTCGTGCCTAACGAACCTTCTGTACTTCTTTGAGGGAATAAGCAGTCGGGTGGACAATGGGGAACCCATAGACATCATTTACCTCGATTTTCAAAAGGCTTTCGACAAGGTGTCACATGAAAGGCTGCTTAGGAAGCTGTGGAACCACGGGGTGGGAGGGGATGTGCACAGATGGATCAAGCACTGGTTGTCGGGTAGACTGCAGAGGGTCGGAGTGAAGGGCCAATATTCTGACTGGCGGGGAGTCACAAGCGGTGTGCCACAGGGATCAGTGCTGGGGCCGTTACTCTTCAACATATTTATCAATGACCTGGAAAAGGAAGCAAAGTGCGAGGTTATAAAATTTGCAGACGATACCAAACTGTGCGGCAGAGTTAGGTCCACGGAGGAGTGTGAGGACCTGGACAAGCTGGAAGATTAGGCAAACAAATGGCAAATGCGCTTTAACGTGGAAAAATGCAAGGTCATGCATATAGGGAAAAAGAACCCATTGTTCAACTACAAATTGGGGGGGGGGGGCATTGTTGGGAGACAGCAGACTTGAGAGAGACTTGGCTGTGCTGGTGGATGCATCACTGAAGCCATCTGCACAGTGCGCAGCAGCCTCGAAAAAAGCCAACAGGATGCTGGGCATAGATGGGAATGGGAATGGATCTACATGGGAATGGGTTCATCTACATCTGGAATACTGCGTTCAGTATTGGTCGCCGCACCTCAAGAAGGACATGGCGGTACTTGAGAGAGTCCAAAGGAGAGCAACGAAACTGGTAAAAGGGCCCATACGCCGAGAGGTTGGATAGGCTGGGGCTCTTCTCTCTGGAAAAAAGGAGGCTCAGGGGAGATATGATAGAGACCTTCAAGATCATGAGGGGCATAGAGAGGGTGGATAGGGACAGATTCTTCAGACTGAAGGGGACAACAAGTACGAGGGGGCATTCGGAGAAACTGAAGGGAGATAGGTTCAAAACAAATGCAAGGAAGTTTTTTTTCACCCAAAGGGTCGTGGACACTTGGAATGCGCTACCGGAGGAAGTGATCAGGCAGAGTATGGTACAGGGATTCAAACAGGGATTGGACGGATTCCTGAGGGATAAAGGGATCGTGGGATACTGAGGGAGGAGCTGGGATGTAACACAAGTATAGAAAGCTAACCAGGTAATAAGTATAGAAACCCAACCAGGTCGTGCATGTGCAAGACCGGAGGGTTAGGACTTCGATGGGAAGATAGGACTTCAATGAGAAACCAAGGTGGCAAGGGAGCCCCTTCTGGTGATTCAGACAGGTCGTGACCTGTTTGGGCCGCCGCAGGAGCGGACTGCCGGGCAGGATGGACCTATGGTCTGACCCAGCGGAGGCACTGCTTATGTTCTTATGTTCTTAATGTAACGGGCTTAAAGACTAGTTTCCATACAATTTCATTGAGCATCCCCTGGTCTTTGTACTTTTTGAAAGAGAGTTAAAATTCGATTCACTTTTAACCATTCTACACCATTCAGGGTTTTGTAGACCTCAATCATATCTCCCCGCAGCTGCTTCTTTTTCAAGCTGAAGAGCCCTAACTATTTAACCTTTATCATTTTGGTCACTCTTCTTTAAACCTTTTCTAATTCCACTATATCTTTTATGAGATAGAGTGGCCAGAATTGAACGCAATACTCAAGGTGAGTTCTCACCAGGGAGAGATACAGAGGCGTTATGATATTCCTGGTCTTATTTACCCTTTCCTTATAATTCTTAGCATCTTGTTTGCTTTTTTGGCTGCTGCCACACTCTGGGCAAAAGATTTCAGCATAGTATCTACGACACCCAGATCTTTTTCTTGAGTGCTGACTCCTAAGGTAGAACCTAGCAATAGGTAACTATGCACTGGCGAGCCGAGGGTACTGCGTACTCTCTCCTCCTTGCCCCTCCCCGCCCCTCCATGCCACACTTATTCCCTCCCTTCCCCCCCTCCCCCCCGTGACTTTTTAAAACTTCACCAACACGAGCAGCTTCTCTGGCCTGCTGCTTGAACCGGCGTTGGCTTTCCCTTTGACGTCACTTCCTGGCCCCGCAAACTTGAAGTGATTTCAGAGGGAGCCATTCCGACATGAGCAGCAGGCCAGAGAAGTTGCTTGTGCTAGAAAAGATTTAAAGAGGTATGTTGGGGGATAGGGAGGGCGTGAGCATGGTGTGAGGGGGCAGAGAGGTGCCAGTGCCCCCTTCCCCTCCCCAAGATGGCATCTGGGACAATCCACCCCTCGCCCTTACTATGCCACTTTAACTATGATCTACAGTAAATTATTCTTCCCATCAGGAAGAGCTACACCGAAATAACCTGATTGGTTAAGTGTTAAGTCACTGATCTGATATAAAAATTGAGTAGATGGAATTAATTCTGACAGAGAGCATAAGAGAAGGAAAGTTGAAGTGGATAGAAGTATTTTTGAGAGACACTGCCTGTGAGTGCCAGTGGGGGATATGTAGAGTGTTACTTGTGTCTTCCACATCAAGGAACAGAGTGACCTGAAGTACGGTAATTGTCCGCCCTAAGTAAGGAAAAGGGACTTGTCTACTGCCTTTTTGTAGTTAAACAACCACACTCAAAGCAGTTTATATACAATCTAGCTAATTACCTGGAGCAGTAGATGATTAAGTGACTTGCAGAGCAGTGCAGGGATTGAATCTACAACCTCAGGGTGCTGAGGCTGTAGCTCTATCCACTAAGTCAGACACGTCTTCAAAAGACAGCAGATAAAATGCAACCAAAATTCCCAAGTGAGGACAAACTAAGGCAAGCAGATTTGCTTTTGAAATGGCTGGCGCTATTTATGCAATGGCTGGCATGATGTTATAGTTTCAAGACTGGGATTAATTCCTTATGACCTTTCCTGATCATAAACCTTTCTGGCTTGTTGGCATTGAAACAATAACAACTGTTTTGTTTTGATGAATGCCATAGGACATTTAAAATGACTAATTTATAATTATAAACATACTGTACTCTCCTGGTACTTAGTTGACCATTTTGAAAGCATGCAAGTTCATCTCGGAAACTGTGTAGAATGGATGAGGACATTCAGTAATTTCCTTTGTCATCTGGGAGGCAACCAATGCATGCTATTTGTGAAAGCAAAATTGATTTCTATGACTTTATATTAGAGAATGACACGGTGAAAAAATTGGTCCCCGTCACCGCCCCGTCCCCGTCTCACCATCCCCGTCACCGCCCCGTCCCCGTCTCACCATCCCCGTCACCGCCCCGTCCCCGTCTCACCATCCTCTTCACCGCCCCGTCACCGCCACTGCCACCCCATTCACCGCCCCGTCACCGCCACTGCAATCCCATTCACTTTTCTTTATTTACGTATAAAGGAAACATTCTTTAAAACTTTAAAACTTAGTTAAATATTAGTTAATAACTATACAAAAACAAAACACGCAGAGAAAAAATTAATTAATATAAATTCCCTGACTTCCCTGCACTGTCCCCCCTTGAAGGTCTGTCCCCATCCTGAAAGCCTGATGCCCCCCCCCCCCCGACGTCCGATACATCCCTCCCCCCGAAGGACCGCCGACTCCCCAACAATATCGGGCCAGGAGGGAGCCCAAATCCTCCTGGCCACGGCGACCCCCTAACCCCACCCCGCACTACATTACGGGCAGGAGGGATCCCAGGCCCTCCTGCCCTCGACGCAAACCCCCCTCCCCCCAACGACCGCCCCCCCCAGCCGACCCGCGACCCCCCTGGCGACCCCCACGACCCCCCCACCCCCCTTCCCCGTACCTTTGGTAGTTGGCCGGACAGACGGGAGCCAAAACCGCCTGTCCGGCAGGCAGCCAACGAAGGAATGAGGCCGGATTGGCCCATCCATCCTAAAGCTCCGCCTACTGGTGGGGCCTAAGGCGCGTGGGCCAATCAGAATAGGCCCTGGAGCCTTAGGTCCCACCTGGGGGCGCGGCCTGAGGCACATGGTCGGGTTGGGCCCATGTGCCTCAGGCCGCGCCCCCAGGTGGGACCTAAGGCTCCAGGACCTATTCTGATTGGCCCACGCGCCTTAGGCCCCACCAGTAGGCGGAGCTTTAGGATGGATGGGCCAATCCGGCCTCATTCCTTCGTTGGCTGCCTGCCGGACAGGCGGGTTTGGCTCCCGTCTGTCCGGCCAACTACCAAAGGTACGGGGAAGGGGGGTGGGGGGGTCGTGGGGGTCGCCAGGGGGGTCGCGGGTCGGCTGGGGGGGCGGTCGGAGGTTCTTGGGGGGGCGGTCGTTGGGGGGGAAGGGGGGTTTGCGTCGAGGGCAGGAGGGCCTGGGATCCCTCCTGCCCGTAATGTAGTGCGGGGTGGGGTTAGGGGGTCGCCGTGGCCAGGAGGGTTTGGGCTCCCTTCTGGCCCGATATTGTCGGGAAGTCGGCGGTCCTTCGGGGTGGGGGTGCGAGTGGTCCTGCCGGGGGGGGGGATGTATCGGACGTCGGGGAGTCGGCCGGGCAAGAGGGCTTGGGCTCCCTCTTGCTCCGATCGCGGGTGCGGGTGGGAGCACGTGCGAGCGGTCGTTCGGGGTGGGGGTGCGAGCGGTCCTGCTGGGGGGGTGAATCGGGCGTCGGGCGGTAAATAGCGGTTCCTAGAAGGGGGTACATTGGCCCGCGGGGACAAACCTGTTCACCGTTTCCGTGGTCGGTGAATGGCCTTGTCCCCGTCACCGCAGCGACTGCTAGTTTTCTTCCCCGTTTTCGGCGGTGACCCGCGGCTTAAATGCGGTGGCCGCGGGTAAACCGTCACCGTGTCATTCTCTACTTTATATATCCTCAAATTACGCTCTGTAATTCTGTTTTTGCTTTTAAATACCATTTCCTTTTTCAGGTTTATCATGTAAACTCTAGAATTTAAGTGCTATCTGTAGATCAGGTAAGGGATAAGATACAGAGAGGGTGACAAATGATAAATGAATGGAATGACTCCCCTAAGAATGAAGGCTAAAAAGGTTAGGGCTCTTCATTTTGGAGTGCATACAGCTGAAGGGAGATATGATAGAGGTCTATAAAACCCTGAGTAGAGCAGAATGTACTGTAGGTGAATTACTTGTTTATTCTTTTGAAAAGTACAAAGTTGAGAAGACACTCTATGTAGCTACCAACACGTTTAAAACACATGAGAAACTATCCCCCTCTTTTACAAAGCTATGCTACCAGCTGCCGCGTGGCAGCAGCCCCGAAGCCCTTTAAATCTCTATGGGCTTCGGAGCCGTTACCGCAGCAGCCTGCGCTAAATGGCTTCACTCGGCACCTTGGAATTTGATCACGAAGGATATGGTACAAGCAATTGACTTAGTTCAGTTTTTAAAAGTGTGGAACAATTCTTGGAGGAAAAGTCCTAAACTATCATTAAGATGGACTCGGGGAAACTCGAGGATATGTAGCATGAAATCTAGCTACTTTTTTGTGACCAGTATTGGATCTTTGGTATGATCCAGTGAGGCAGTTCCTATGAGAGAGTGGATTTTGTGACCCAGTGTTAGGAAATTGCTATAGGGCAGAAAGTAAATTGATCTTACTCTGAATCTTAACCTTCCTATTCCCGATCCATTTTCTATTTTGCTTACCGTATATAGATTGTCCACACGTTTTATTGCAGCTCTGCTCAAATAAAGTCATCTCGGTCTTCAATTAATCCCTACTTAAACCCTCTGAGATTATAAATCTTTCCCTGGTTCTCCCCAAACACATTTGTCTTTCCTGACTAGCTTGAGGCTCTCTTTTATATGTATCTGTACGAGAGAGACTGCATAAATTGTATAGCATTAAAGTAGAACTAAGTCTATTTTTATTTTTTATATGACTAGAAAAAGCTCAGACTGATATAAATAACACAGAGACATCTGTTGGCTGTGCTGTTTTGAGCACTTTTAGATAGAATTAAAGACTGGAATTTGGCTCACATGTTAGCTATGGCCTGGAAAATTTTAAAAATCACAGAGAGGTTCATGGTCTCTGCAGTACTCCTACTGCTCTTTTTTTTGGTCTCTTCTCCGTGGTTCTTTACAAGGCGATTCAGATTTAAGCTCTCATTGTCCCTTAACCGGAAATGATGAAGTTCTAGGGATTGAGGGGTACAGATAAGAGTAGAGGTAGATTATAGGGATGGGATTAGAGGTAAGTTATAAAATTAATCAGGGATCACTGTTCAGGCACTAGGCCTGATGGGCCGCTGCGGGAGCGGACCGCTGAGCAAGATGGACCTCTGGTCTGACTCAGCGGGGGCAACTTCTTATGTTCTTATGTTCTTAACTTGAGAGTTTAGATCATTTTGAAGCAGTAGCTATAGTTTAATTACGATAAGGAAATTATTTTATCACCTGGGGATAGGGAATTGGGTTCTGGCTCCTTGCCTGGCCGTTGCTGTGGTTCTCAGAATAATACTTGATCAGATAGGCATTAATCCTCCCCCCCCCCCCCCCTTTTACTAAGCCGCGGTAGAAGTTTCTGCTCCGACCCTCATAGAAGCATCAGAGCAGCATTGGAGTATTTAGCGCCCCAGGCCACGGTAGAAATCTCTACCACAGTTTAATAAAAGGTGGCCTAAATATTAAAGCGCACTGAAGAGGAGTAGCACTGAATTACTACACAGCGGGATATGCCCCTGACGAAGCAATCAGCTGAGGCACGCCCTTTAATGGACCTCCTATATATGGTGGACATAGGCGGTTTCCTTCAAGATAAGTCCCAGTGGTTGAACTTTTACGCTTGATGATTGTTACTGATTTTCATTTTTGACCTAAAGTGGACTGTTCTTGAAAATGATTTTATATTATTTAATGTTGTTGAATTCTTAATGCTTGTTAGGCACTTGGCACTTTGGGTACTATTTAGTTTATTTATCAGTAATTTATATATATAAAAAAATTTACACATAAAATAATTAATTGATAAGTTCCAAAGTGAGCGTTATGATGTTTGTGGGTTAACACTTTAGTGCAGCATGCTAGGACATACCCAGGTGAACTTTCTTTTTTTTATATATATTTATTTCTAATTATACATTAAACTTTACAAGAATACAACTTGCTCCATTAAACACAGGGAGGAAAATCAAATCAAGGCATTGAAAATCAATCTTACAATATCAATCCATCTTAATCCCCTTCTTAGACCAGTGGTTCCCAACCCTATCCTGGAGGACCACCAGGCCAATCGGGTTTTCAAGCTAGCCCTAATAAATATGCATGAGAGAGATTTGCATATAATGGAAGTGACAGGCATGCAAATCTACTCCATGCATATTCATTAGGGCTAGCCTGAAAACCCGATTGGCCTGGGGGTCCACCAGGACAGGGTTGGGAACCACCGTCTTAGACCACTATATTGGGGAGAGTGGTCAAACTATACATGAGGTGAAAAAAAGGAAATTAGTTAACTTAAAAAGGCTTTGGGCTCCTTTTATCAAGGCGCGCTACGGGGGTTAGAGCGTCAGACATTTCATCACGCGCTAACCCCCGCGGCAGCCTAAAATCCTAATGCCTCGTCGACGGAGGCGTTAGGTACTAGCGCAGCAGACGGTTTAACGCGAGGTATTCCGCGTGTTAAACCGCTACTGCGCCTTTGTAAAAGGACCCCTTAGTGTATCTAAACAACTGCTTTACTTCCAAAACCCCTCTCTCATCATTCCTTGACGATCTTCTTAACATCTATAAACTCCTTCAGGTAGTTTGGAGAAAAAAAAAAAAAGTGTATTTGGCTCCTAAGTACCTAACTAAACACTTGCAGGGGTAAGAAACGTACACTTCCCCCTCCCCATTCACGGTTTCGGTAATCGCGATGTCACATATTTGTGATTTTTTGGGGAGGGGGAAAAAAGGAAAAAAAAAAACATCGTTAAGTCTTCCCCCCGGCATCCCGGCCATACCTGGTGGTCTAGCGGGCTTTCGGGGCAGGAGCGATCTTCCTACGCTCCTGCCCCGTGCCATTAGGAAATAGCTGTAGGGAGTTCCCGTCGTAGTCTCAAGAGACTACGGGAACTCACAGCAGCCATTTCCTAATAGCGATCTGCACGGGGCAGGAGCATAGGAAGATCGCTCCTGCCCTGAAAGCCTGCTAGACCACCAGGTAAGGTCGGAAAGGCGGGAGGGAGGCGGGGGTGGGTCAGAGCCAGATATTCACAGTTTTTCATCATTCGCGGTCCGGCTCTGCCCCTATCCCCCGCGAATCCGGAGGGAGAAGTATAGCTCCTAATTTAATGGTCTCTTGACGCATAAAAAGGAATTCTTTCCTCCGTTCTCAAGTGGTCTTAGCAACATCAGGATAAATCCATATTTTCTGTTCCCCAAATAGTTTTTGAGAATTTTTAAAGTATAATTTCAAAATCGTGTTAACATCTTGCTCAAATACAAAATGATACCAAGAGCGTAGCTCTATCAGCGTCAGCTGTTATTGTTTGTTCAAGAAGAGCAGTCACATTAGCAAAATCTATCTCATTGTTCTTTTCTCCTTTTTTCTTTTCCAGGTGAACTTTCTATCGATTGGAAAAAGTTCCCATTAACTGACTGCACACCTGGCACTGGGTAATAAACGGGAATTTGTGTTGTACATAAAAAGAAAAAAAAAACAACCCTTAGGCTCCAAAAGCTGACTTGCTTCCCTTCTTCAGCATTGTTTGTTAAATGGCAATCATCGGCACCAACTGGTTTATCAACCAATTAAGTTGCCCATGGCCATCTGCAGTGTGCACAGATTTGCTTGTACAACTTTGGTCACAGTATACAGAATCTGGGGGGGTCAGTCTTTAGGGACTAGATTTAGGGCTCCTTTTACGAAGGTGCGCTAGCGTTTTTAGCGCACGCACATGATTAGCGTGCGCTAGCCGAAAAACTACCGCCTGCTTAAAAGGAGGCGGTAGCGGCCAGCGCGCGCGCTAAAACCGCTAGGGCACCTTTGTAAAAGGAGCCCTTGGTAAAGGCGCTGTAGAGCCGTCATATGAATGAAACAGTGAAGTAAAGTTATGTTATATATATGATTACAAGGTGTTTTGCCCGTATCACACTACTTTTATTTCCTTGGCGTTTTGAGCAGTTTACATCACCCCCCTGGGTCCCTTGAGAAAGAATTTCAAAACATGGTCCATGTCGGGACCTGCTGACACAGTTGAAAGCTAAGTGGGAACTTCTTTCTCTCTTTTGCCATTGAAAATTACCGTATTTTCACGTAGATAACGCGCACCCGTGTAAAACGTGCACACGGGTATAGCGCACGGAAACCGAAATATATGTTAAAAAAATTTTGTATACCGCGCACACCCGTATACCGCGCATGCTGCCCCGACTCTCCCGTCGCCGCCGACTCTCCTTTCGCCCGCCCAGACTCTCCTCTCCCCCTTGAAGTCCTGTCCCCACCCTGAAAGCCTGATGCCCCCCCGACGTCCGATTCAACCCCCCCGCAGGACCGCTCGCACCCCCACCCCGAAGGACCGCTCGCACGCACCCGCACCCCCACCCCCACCCCGAAGGACCGCTCACACGCACTCCCACCCGCACCCCCA
Source organism: Geotrypetes seraphini (assembly GCF_902459505.1). NCBI lineage: Eukaryota > Metazoa > Chordata > Amphibia > Gymnophiona > Dermophiidae > Geotrypetes > Geotrypetes seraphini. The sequence continues at coordinate 145,503,671 of NC_047092.1, forward strand.
CCCTGAAGGACCGCTCGCACCCCCACAGCCTCCCGACCCCCCCCCATCATGTAGACGCTCCTACCGGTGTCCTGATGCTTCCTCTTGGTGGTCCCGGCCCTTCTGTGAGCCCTGCGCCTGCGCTGCTTCCTCTTCCGGCGGTCCCGCCCAAGGGAAGAGGAAGCAGCGCAGGCGCAGGGCTCACAGAAGGGCCGGGACCACCAAGAGGAAGCATCAGGACACCGGTAGGAGCGTCTACATGATGGGGGGGGGGGGGGTCGGGAGGCTGTGGGGGTTTGAGCGGTCCTTCAGGATAGGGGTGCGGGTGCGGGTGGGAGTGCGTGCGAGCGGTCCTTCGGGGTGGGGATGCGGGTGCGTGCGAGCGGTCCTTTGGGGTGGGGGTGCGAGTGGTCCTGCGGGGGGGTGAATCGGATGTCGGAGGGGGGAACTATGTAAAAAAAAATGTGTACAACGCGCTCACGCGTATAACGCGCAAGGTTATGCACGGTTTGTAAAATTGTGTATAACGCACGCGTTATATGCGTGAAAATACGGTAGTTGAGCACTTGAACAGTATGTCCTTTTCAAGCTCTTTTTCAAAATAAGTCATACACAGTGATGGGGTGGTGGGTTTGGCTATAGGACCTAATACTCTTGGTCAAATTTCACAATTCTGAGTGTATATGAACACTTTACTAACTTTATAAGCCAGACATATATTTTGCTTATTTGTATACTGAGAAGTCTTATCCAGTTATACAGTATTACTTTGACTTCTTTGCCCTTTAAGCTATGATAGCAAAATACAAACTGCCATAAAGGCAGCATGGAAGAACATTCATGTATACTCGCAGTGTCAGTACAATACAAATGAAAAACCTTAACAGACGTGCATTAGAACATTCAAACAACAGATATGATCCTTACATTGTCAGTACAACACAATGAAATATCGTAATAAGCAGCTGGGCAAGTGCAGATGAAATATATAGACAGGACAAGATGAGTACAGGCAATCCCCGGGTTAAGAACGAGTTACGTTTTTAAAGCTGTCCTTAAGTCAGATTTGTATGTAACTCAGAACCTGTAGATTTTAAGATTCTTGCTGCTTACCTCTGCTCCCAGCTGACAAAAGGGTTGACTGTCCCTACCAGTGTTCCCTCTAAGGTACAGCATGCACAACCCCACACTGTTCTTCATGTGGCCATGCATCATTCCTGAATCTGCTACAGGAGAAGTGTAGGAGTCTATGCCACTGGAAATATTGCTCAGTGAAATCAAATGAAGCAGCGACCACAGTCTTAAGTATGAGTCATACTTAAGTCGGGCGTCTGTAACTTGGGGACTGCCTGTAGTATAGTCACTGGGGCTAATCTAGAAAATCTGATTGGCTAGGTATGCCTACAGGAATGGGCTAGGAAACATAGTAACATAACATAGTAGGCGACGGCAGATAAAGACCCAAATGGTCCATCCAGTCTGCCCAACCTGATTCAATTTAAAAAAAAAAAATTATTATTCTTCTTAGCTATTTCTGGGCAAGATTCCAAAGCTCTGCCCGGTACTGTTCTTAGGTTTCAACTACTGAAGTCTCTGTCAAAGCTCACTCCGGCTCATCTACACCCTCCCAGCCATTGAAGCCCTCCCCAGCCTATCCTCCACCAAATGGCCATATACAGACACAGACCGTGCAAGTCTGCCCAGTACTAGCTTTAGTTCTTCAATATTTACTATTACTGTGGATGGATTAGGAAGTTTCGAGATTGTTCCTTCATCTAGGGCAAAAGGTCCTTGAAGATAGAAAGTGAGGTAAGTAGGACAACTCCAAACGATATAAGATCCTCACTCAACAGGATTGAAAATCCAAATAGGTAAGAAATCAATGATAATTATTGAACAAAGATGACAGAACAACTTGTGTCATTATTCATGTTTCTTTATTCAAATATTCTTGCTCCAATGCTATAATTCCCGATGGGACCCGTTTCGCCAACACTGGCTTTTTCAAGGGTTCCATCAGGGAGCACTTATTTTCGGCTTCCTCTTACTTCCAGGACAGGAGCAGTTGAGTGAGGATCTTATATCGTTTGGAATTGTTCCTTCATCTCCCAGCCTCATTTCACCCAGAAGCCATTCCATTTTTAAGGAATAACTAGAGAAGCCAAGTTTTAAGATTTAGCTGTCAAATGGTTTTAATCCATTTTGTCTGGGTGGTCAGAGATAATTACAGTGCAGACTTGATCAAGTTTAGCTGTCAAAGGTTGCAAACATGTAAACTTTTCAACATATCCCTAGTGAATAGAAGAAAAAACGTGGAACCAGATCCTGGATTTCCTAAAGTCTAGTCATCATTACTGCAGTGCAATCATTATTTTTATGCTGTTGGCATGAGGTTGACTTTCGATACATTGTGATTTATTTGATTTGTCTTTTACATCAATAAACTTTACAATTTTAAACTCTTGGAAGTCCAGGATCTGGTTCCACATTTTTTTTTCTTCTGTTCAACCCGATCTTTGTGGTACCTAGGTCCATCCCACAGTGTTATTCCGTTTCTGGAGTATCCCTAGTGAATATACATGAGTACATATGCAAATCAATCTCATGCAAATTCATTAGGGAAATTCTGCAGATCTTGCCTATTTGTGGTTGCGGCCATTGCGGACTGACCTTGAATGAGCCTGTTACAGTGGATCAGTCCTCAGAGCTTGGTTCCCCAACATCAGATGCTCCATAGAAAATCCCCCTATCCTGTTTTATGTAAACCCTCATCACTTGGGAGCCGTTATCAGCAGCCAAGCTGCGCTCCCAAGGTCAACAGCCATGTATAGAAAAGAAAGGCACTGTAAAGATGTTTAATTTTGCTTTAAATGTTTATTTGTACTAACTATTATAATTTGCAGCTATTCCCATTCCCACGAGTCACTTTAGGTTGTTTTAAACAATAAAACATCCACCACTATAATGGTAATTGCTACAAACAGAGAAAATGACCATTTCTGCCTATGAAAACAGGGGTCATGTTTTTACATTGCAGTAAAACCCATAATGGTGTTTTCGGCCGAGTGCAAGCATGCTTATTAGATGAGAAATCAGAAGAAAGAATCAAATCTAAAGAATGTAGGCGAGATAGAAGTGGGAGGGGTACTCTTATCTCCACCCCCCTTAAGACTTTTCCTATTCCATCTCTCTTCCACTCTACCACCAGCCTGTCTCTCTCCTGCAGTCCCTCATATCCACCTGTTCCCACAAAGTTCTGTTTCCTCACATGGATCTGCACAGGGCTACCAATTTTGATGTTGCTGGAGCTCAGCTGGCGCCTGAAACCAGCAAAGGTTGCTGCTGGCATTGCCTGGATCAAACTTAATAAACCGAGCCACCATAACTGGGCAAGACTGGACACACCATTCTTCTGGTAGCTGCATATCTTTTAACTTACCTAGTTCCTATAGGGATGTTTTAGGCCGGGCCTGGGTTTCTGACAACCCCATCACGAGTGCATTATGGGACCTGCAACACTGAGGATTTAAGTTGAAAAATAGGGCTGATCTAAAAGGTTCCTACTGAAACTGAGTAATTTGAATAGCTATACATCTAGGGAGGGTTTAACAACACTATCCCACCCCCCTTTTATGAAGCCGTATTAAGGTTTTATATCGCCAGCTGCGGTGTTAAAAACTCTGACGCTCATAGCACTGGAACTTTTACCACTGCGATATAGCAGTGACTAGGGCTTGCTCCTTCCCCTCTTTGACCCTGGGGCTCAAAACACTCAGGGGGAAATTGAGATGATGCAGGGATAAAAGGCAAGCCTGAAAGGAAATCTTTCTAAATTTGGGACGTGGGTTTAATTGGTGTGGAGGGGGTGGGGGGGTGAGGGAATGCCTGCTGGCTTTAACTGAGATTACACAGAAAAGAACAACATTGGTGACCGTTTCTGGGAAAAGAGGACAAAAGTAGCAGATCCAAAATGTTGAGAACGGCTGATTTTTCATGTTATGGGTCCAGAAGCAATCTTAAAAAATCTAAAGGCCCCTTCTACAAAGCCATAGTAGTGAGCTCCAGCAAGGCAAATGCAACGCAGTCTATAGGAATTGAATGGGCCGTGTCACATTTGCTGGACTGGAATCAGTACGCTGGCTTTGTAAAAGAGGGCCTAAATATTTGAACTTCTGTAACTAACTTTTTCAGTAAAACCTCATTTTTTTTGTTTCTTTAGTCACTTTTTCCCCAGAGATGACCACATTTTAATGGTTCTGTCACTTTGAGCGGGAAAAGAAACAACCCCTCCCCACACTTTTTAGAAAGCCGCACCAGCAACTGCCGCGTGGCAAACGCTCCGAAGTCCTGAAATCCCTATGGGCTTCGGGAGAGTTCTGTAGTGGCCCACACTATCGGGCTTTATAAAAAAGGGGCAAATGACTGATAATGTTTGTTCAATATTTTTATTGAATTATTATTTAGTAACAATTAATATTTAGTAACAATTAATATTTAGTAACAATCAATATTTTTATTGAATTATTATTTAGTAACAATAACAAAGACAATTCAGACTTAAAGACAGCTGATAAATACAAAACAGTAGGAATATCAGGACATCAGGAAAGCCCTTGAAAGGGTTCACACCGACATCAGGACTCCCCTCTTCAAACCGGCAGGTAAGGCGGAAGGCAGGTGAGGCGCAGCCTTCCTCCCCCTCAGCTGGGCCTGCAAGGCAGGCAAGAAGCTCTGCCCACTGACACCAAGGCAGCAGGAACACCTTTTAAAGGGCTCACGTTGAGGCAGGCCCAGCCGAAGGGCCCCACCAAAGGGCCCTCTGTATGGACCAAGCAAGGATCCATGCCAAAACCACCCAGAGTCACCACTTAACGAGAAAGCCAGGCCACTCGATACAGGATCCAAGGTGACGCACAATCCACTGGAAACTCCCACCTGTTCAGCACACTACTGATATTTTAACCTTTAAAAAACTATTAAAATCTTATTTGTTTAAGGATGCCTATGACCTTTAATAATTCTAAATTATTTATTTTGTTTTAATTAATATTCCAAAAGTGCTCTGTAATTTTTACCCTACCTTTTGTTTTTTCCTTTTTCTCATTCCCTTATTGTAACTACACCCCCTTTCCTTCTTTTCATGTTAGTTATTTTTGGATTAATAAGTTTAAAGTTGTTTTATTATATTATGTACATCGCTTAGAATATTTGTAATAGGCGATCCATCAAGAGTTAAATAAACTTGAAACTTGAAACTTCCTTCTGCTGCTACACACTGTCTATTCCTCTCACCACCCTCCAAGTTATATGTCACTTAACCATTACTACTCGCCCTGCACCCCACACTACACTTTACCAATGCAAATGCCACTATCCCTGCTCCTACTTCGACATCTTGACAACAACTTCCCACAATAACATGTTCTCCTCCATCCCAGTCGTTACAGGCCAGGGGGTTTTGTTTAGTTCACGCTGAACATTTTTACCGATCCAATAACTCAAGTTTTGACAAGTCAAATAATTTGGTAAGACACATTGCAACACAGGCCAGTTTCAGTCAGAAAGTAAATGTAGCTGTGGTCTCTCTGGAGCAATGGCTTTAAACTTAATACAGATTAATAAGTAATAACACAAGCAGGAGCTGTTTCTTAAAAATATATAAATGATTCATCCACTTGCTTATCATTTTGGAAATTCATCATCTGGTCCAGAAAGTACTTAAAATTCAGGAGACCCTAGCTCCAATTCACAGAAACAGCCCTGACTAAAAAGCATTGTGGTTGGGGGTGGGGAGAGAGTACATTCCTTTACTTTCCCTTGTAGTTGGTGTCACTTACTGCTCAGGAAGTGAATCACTCCGGAACACATCTGATTATATTTACTTTAATAATTTTGTGGTGTCTTGCAATACGTCCTTGTTCTTTCGACAGCCATAAAAAGCAGAACATGACTAAAGGCTGATGGTTCATTTCCTCTTCTATTGCACTATGCAGTAAAAGCACTGCACGGACAACTGGCTTACTGGTATCTGCTGCAAATGCTTTTGTCAAACTGAGACTTCCTCTTCTCTTTTTATTTGCTAAGACATGGAGAACTGTTACATCATCAAAAATTACAAAGATCAGGGGACACTCAATGAAGTTACAGGGAGATACTTTTAAAATTAACAGGAGGAAATATTCTTTCACTCAGGGAATAGTTAAACACTGGAACACATTGCCAGAGGATGTGGTAAGAGCAGTTAATGTAGCTGGTTTTAAGAAAGGTTTGGAAAAGTCCATGGTCTGCTATTGAGACAGCCGTGGGGGAAGCCACTGCTTGCCCTGGGATCAGTAGCATAGAATGTTGCTACTATTGGGTTTTGGCCAGGTACTTGTGACCTGGATTGGCCACCGTGAAGATGGGATACTGGACTACATGGACCATTGGTCTCACCCAGTAAGGGTATTCTTATGTTCTTACAACTGGCCACAATTACTAGGAGGAGAATCTGACTAAAGAAAAAGAAAGAACCAAAGGCCTATAATTTGAGGGGGGTGAAAAATCATATGTGATGACCTGGTGCCCAATTTAGAGACCCAGAGGTAAACAAAAAAAAAAATCTACAGGAGATTACATAACCCTACCTGACATCCATTTACCTCAGACAGACAAAGTGGTTGCAAAATTAAACTCTCTCAACCTTCTTTATTCAGTCACTGGCTTTTTAAAAATATAGATGTGTAAGAAACTTCGTTCCTTACAGCTTTGCTCAATAAAAGATATCTTTTCTTTGATTAATATTGCCTATAATCACCACATGTTAATTTCTCTCAGCCATTGCCTGGAAATCTTATGTCAAACCTTTTTTTTTTTTTTTTCCTTATACAAATTTCAAATATAACACAAGCAAAATATTATTTGTACAGAAATAACAGTATACAACAGTAACAAGAGCCATTAAAAAGAAATCAAGAATCAAAGCAAAAAAACAAACAAACCAAGCTGCGTACAATTATAAGTCCTCAATAACTAGAGCGGGCAAGAGATCAAACATGAACAAGGAAAAAAAGAAAATAATTCATTCTTGAAAAGGAAAACAACCTTTAGAGTTAAGTAAATTAACCTTTAGTGAGCAAAAATGGTTCCTATAGCTGAGGTTCTACTATTGAGGCCTGTAGGATCTGTCCACAGTAGAGAATGACAAGGGGACAAATTTTTCCCCATCCCCATGGGAACTCATTTCCCCTTCCCATCCCATTCCTGCAAGCTCCATCTGCATCTGCACAAGTTTCAAACACTTTAAAATCATAAGTGTTCAAGGCTTGTGTGGTTAAGGCAGAGCTTACAGGAATGGGGCAGGGACAAAACTCACGGGGATGCGGGAACAGGAACAAATTTGTCCCTGTGTCATTCTCTAGTCCAGATGACACAATCAGTTGAGAGGGATAGAAAAAGACAAGTTTGAATTTATATTTCACCATGCATTTGCATGAAAATTTAAAACAAACAACAAAAACCAAATCTCCCAAAGCTAAACCCCTAGATCTCATCAGCAATAACTGTCTATGATGTTTTTGTGGGGGTTTTGCAACATTGGGAAAAGTGTGTATTCTTAAAAACAAACAAATGGTTGTCTGATATCTGAAATACAATTTAAATAGCCAATCTCTATCACAGTCCAAAGAAAAAGTCACAAGGAAAGTGGCTGGTACAACTGTACCTTCTTTAGAAGATTCCAGACGGGCTGTCAGATCCTGACTATGGGCGAGATTCACTAAAGTCCACAAATCTATCCGATTCGTGTCCTATCCGTTTCTGAGTCATTCTGGCCGATCGATTCAGTAAAGCTTGTCCATGCAATGATCAAATCGTAAACACGCCCCCATTTGCGCTGGAGAGGGTGCAGAGACGAGCAACGAAGCTAATAAAAGGTATGGAGAACTTGGAATGCGAGGAACGACTTAAGACACTGGGATTGTTCTCCCTTGAGAAAAGGAGACTGCGAGGGGATATGATCGAGGCTTTCAAAATTCTGAAAGGAATCGACAAAATAGAGCAGGAAAATTTTTTTTTTTACAATGTCCAATGTGACACGGACAAGAGGACTTGGATTGAAACTAAGGGGGGACAAGTCCAGGACAAATATCAGGAAGTTCTGCTTCACGCAATGAGTGGTGGATACCTGGAATGCTCTCCCAGAGGAGGTTATTGCGGAATCCACCATTCTAGGATTTAAAAGCAAACTAGATGCCCATCTTCTTACGAGAGGCATAGAGGGATATGGGTGACTAAAATTACGCCAGGTGTACATCTGGCTGGGCCTCCGCGTGTGCGGATCGCTGGACTTGATGGATTGAAGGTCTGATCCGGAGATGGCAGTTCTTATGTCTCGCTGTAACATCAATCGACGCACATGCGCACTGTATCCTTGTTGGTTTTAAAGCACATAACACGTTCGCTAGCTCTTTAGGACTTCACTGCGTAGAAATGGGGCGGGGTTTAATCGCGGACATCATTGGTGGGCTTCGAATGCGCCTACCGCAAAGCATTGTTGTCGTAAAAAAGGCAATATAAGAAGTATTTCTTACCAACCGTTATTTTTCTTAAGTGCTGTTGCAAGCTGTATAAGCTGTGACCGTAGTTTTTGAAAAATTTGTTGGAGAGGTTTAAGGAGAAATAGCATCGGAGGTTTGGGAGCAAGCTGTGGAATTCTTCGAGTTTGTCCTTTTTTTATGGATCGATCTCGAAGTTTATTGCGCGCTTCAAAACAGCATAAGAACTCTTCTCTATTTTTTTCTTCTGTTGGTAACTTGTAGTTTCGGCTGTTTGTTAGTAACTCTCTGTGCGACAGTTTTCCTTTTATGAAATGGCAGATAGAAAACTCTAGAAGGAGGTGTTAATGAGCTCAAACCTTTTTATTTGCTTCTCATGTTTGTTGTGTCTGTCTGTCTGAACTAAATTATATGTTCCAAGAAATAGGGTGGGAGCAATTTTGAAAGCCATCTCCTTAAGTTAAATAGGGATTTATGTTCAGAAACAGTCTTTTAAAAAACTATATGCACCCAGAGGGCCTTTATTTTAGGAGCCCTGTTCACTACACCATAAATACTAGTGTTTCTGTGTGCATATCACACACACGTATGAATCCTGAATTTAGACCACCAGTATTTACATATGTAAACCTGAACTACACTTCTCCCTCCGTATCCGCATCTGCGGATTCGCTTATTCGCGATTTTTCGGCTGATGACTCCTCCCCCTAATTTTCGTCACTGAACCCAGCGTTTCACATTGGAAATCGCTGCTCCCGGTGGTTCATGGAGGAAATTGCTGCTCCCGATGGTTCCTGAGGGAACTCGCTGCTCCCGGCGTTGTACGGAGCAAATCACAAGTTGGGTTATTCACGGTTTATTATCTTTTTCAGGTCTATTGTACTGAAAAAACCGCCAATAGCATGCATAATGTTTCGAGGTTTTTCGGTATTCACGGCTATGTTCTGCCTCCATCCCCTGCGAATACAGAGGGAGAAGTGTATGTGTAGATTGCAGTGAGGTGTGGTTTGGGTAGGACTTAGGCAGGAAACAAAATCTGCATATGTATTCATAGGAGACAGCACTGTGGGTGCTTGAGCACCCCAATATTGAGCAAACTCTTTGATTGTGTCCAGGAAAGGATCATTTCCATTGGGTTTAGCCCCCCAGTCATTTTGACAAGTTGGCTCCTGTGTGTATTCCCCATTCCAGAAAGGGCAGGCACACACATATCCCAATATTTCTGTTTGTTTTTGTGTTATATATGTTCATTCACATTAACAATAAATACATCACTTAAAAACTATCATTGGTATCTTACATAAACTCTTATCCCTCCCCCCTCCCTACCAAATATTCCATTATCTTATATAATATGTAATATTAAAATATCCCCTTCCTTCACAATTAAACTAATAAATTAAGGGAAGCAATGCCAACTAATCCGTACAATATTTTGTAAATGGTTTCCACACATCCTGAAATTTCCTGAAATATCCCCGCTGCGTTGCAATAAATCTTTCCATTTTATAGATATGACATAAAGAGTTCCACCAAAAATTATAATTTAATCTTCTCCAATCCTTCCAATTATATGTGATTTGCTGAATGGCAACACCAGTCATTATAAGTAATAATTTATTGTTGTTCGCAGAAATCTGACTTTTTGCTCTCATTTCCATACCAAATATCACAGTATCATAGGATAATGCCACTGGGTTATCTAATAAATTATTAATTTGGTCCCAAATTGATTTCCAGAAATTCATAATAAATGGGCAATAAAATAATAAATGATCTAAAGTTCCTGCTTCTAGATGACAGTGCCAACATTTATTAGACAAAGAGCTATCTAATTTTTGCAACCGAACAGGAGTCCATAACGCTCTATGTAACAAAAAAAACCAAGTTTGTCTCATAGATGCCGACACTGTACATCTCATCCTCCAAGACCAAATTCGTGGCCATTGAGATGCAGTAATTTCATGCTTAATCTCAATGCTCCAAATATCTCTTAGACCAGTGTTTAATATTTCAACATCAGAATTTACAGCTGTTCCTTTAATTACTGAGCCAGAAAAGTGCTCTGTGTAACCTCCCCCCCCCCCCCCCCAGCACTCCCATCCTGCCAACTGCATTGTAGCCAAGTAGGGGAGGTAATGGACAGGACACCATGTGCTGTTGCACTGCCCACACATAGATCATTATGGCCCCGATTCCTTTTCATGTGTCTTTCTCCAGTCTCTCAGTGAATGAAAGGTTTTCCATATCTTTTATCAAACGTGTCGCTTTCCTCTGAACCCTCTCGAGTATCGCCATATATTTCTCAAGGTATGGTGACCAATACTGGACGCAGTACTCCAGATGTGGACGCACCATCACCTGATACAACGGCAGGATAACTTCTTTTGTTCAAGAAGGGTATTATAACCAGAACGAAAGAAGTTATCCTGCCATTGTATCGGGCGATGGTGCGTCCGCATCTGGAGTACTGCGTCCAATATTGGTCGCCGTACCTTAAGAAGGATATGGCAATACTCGAGAGGATTCAGAGGAGAGCGTCACGTTTGATAAAAAGGTATGGAAAACCTTTCATACACTGAGATACTGGAGAAACTGGGGCTCTTTTCCCTGGAGAAGAGGAGAATTAGAGGGGATATGATAGAGACTTACAAGATCATGAAGGGCATAGAGAAAGTGGAGAGGGACAGATTCTTCAAACTTTCCAAAATTACAAGAACGAGAGGGCATTCGGAAAAGCTGAAAGGGGACAGGTTCAAAACCAATGCTAGGAAGTTTTTCTTCACCCAACGGGTGGTGGGCACCTGGAATGAGCTTCCAGAGGGCGTGATAGGACAGTATTAGGATTCAAGAAGGGATTGGACAATTTTCTGAAGAAAAAGGGGATAGAGGGGTATAGATAGAGGACTACTACACAGGTCCTAGACCTGTTAGGCCGCCGCGCGATGGACCTCTGGTCTGACCCAGCAGAGGCACTTCTTATGTTCTTATGTCTTTAAAAAGTGCTCATTAGGGCCAGCCCTTTATGAGAGAGATTTAAGGAACTTCTCCCCCATTGTTTCATTTGATATACCACTTTTCTTAGGGGTCCTTTTACTAAGGCGTGCGCTAAATCGGTTAGTGCACCTTAGTAAAAGGACCCCTTAATTAGGTCTAAGCCGTTTACAATGATTAAAATATTAATTTAAAATCAACAAGAAAAGAATGCCGTAAATTAATAGGATAAATGATCTTTATTTATTTAAATTCTAACAATCTACATCAGAACTGTTCAGTTACTCTGCTTAACTGTCACCGCATGTATGAGACCAAACACACCAATTCACCCCCCACCCCCACCCCAAAAAAAGGATTTAAGTTGTTTTATGAAGTTCTGACCTAATACAGGATGGACGAGAGTTCCAAAGTCTTGGGCTTAAAGAGAGAAGAAGCCAAAGAGCAAGTCAATTTATAATGTGTCTTTTTAGGACCAGGGGGCACCAATCGATGCTCATCTAGTGAAGATGCTGATTAGGAGTGTGTGGAATGGGCAAGGATGCTAAATATGACGGAGATCCTAGAAGGCACGTTTTAAACATGAAACGTAAAATCTTGAATTGCACCCAAAATAAAATGAGCACTGGGGCAACCTACGAAGTCTACAACGAAGCAGAGATTCATGGTCAGATTATTGGCCTTACAAAAGAAAGTGTGCTGCCATATTCTGCAAAGTTTTGTAGATGACATAGCTGGGGATTAGCGATACCTGCATAAACAAACAGTGTTACAATAGTCAGGTTTAGACACAATAAATGTTGGTATGAGCATATGTAAACTAGATGTATCCAAAAAGCATTACAAAGAAATTGGATTTGGTGCAGGGATCGGAAGATGAGCTTTACAACCTGAGAAATGTGAGACTTAAACGTAAGATCTGAATGGATCTGAATGAAACTGAATTTTCAAATATCAAAAAGTCTCTAAAGGTGGAATCAGTTTACCAAAGAGTAAAGGAGTGATTGAGGGCTTTAGGGTGATAATCTGTCAACCAACATGTCACAGTTTTTTCTAGGTTTGAGTCAAATCAATTTGCCAGAGCTGTCAAACAAGGTTGTAAAGAATATAAGTTAGGAGATATTGAAGAGGTTTGATAAATCAACGTGGGACGAGTTATGTCTGTGCTCAGTCTCCGTAATGCTAAAAAAAAATAAAAAAAACCAACAACAAAAAAACCCAACAATAGTGAGTTTAGGCAATAAACATTACCTTCCTCTAATCTTCAGTGACATCTATGTGGCCATTTTTCTGAAAATGATGACAGACAGAGGTCCTTGAGCCTTTTTTCTTGTGTCTATAAGTTGGACATGTCAGTTTGGAAAATGGCTCTTCTTTTTAGATGTCTTCTGTGCAAAAATGTCCATCCTTGAAACATTTTTGAAAGGGAAACCAGGGTGTTTTTCCTGTTTAAAAATAGCTCTAAGATGGACATTTTTTTGAAGGTAAAGAGCTAGACATCCCAATTCTGCTTTGGATGTTTTTTTTCAAAAATGCCTCTCTATCTCCCAAATTCTGTATACAGCACCTTACGTTGTATAGGGAAGTCCCTGACTGGCCAAAACAATGGCCAATCAGGGACTTCTTTAGACTCCTCCCTAAGGAAGTCCCTAATTGGCTGAAGTGTTCCAGGCCCCTCCAAAGGGAGGAGCCCGAGGCGCCTCTGCCAATCAGTGCCTTAGGCCTCTGCCCGTGCATCAGATGATGCACCGGGGCGGGGCCTAGGGCCGCTATTGGGCGGCGGCCGGCAGTAAAGTAGGAGCAGGAGGAATTCACTCCTGCTCCTGAAGATTTTGGAGTGGCGTAGGAGTAGGAGAAGGGTCCGGGAATTCTCCTGCTCCCGAAGATGGAGGGAGCCTTGTCCCAAGGAGCAGGAGGGACCGGGCACCCCTCCTGCTCCCAGCTATTTTAAAGGTAACGGGGTGGGTGGGTGGGCCAGGCCTAGCAGCCTGGGCAAACTAGGGGTGGGAGGCCTAGGAGCAGGAAGGACTGAGCACTCCTCCTGCTCACAACTTTTTACTGCCGGGGGTGGGCCGTGCCGGTCGGCAGGGGGAGGACAAGGGCCATGCCAGTTGGGGGGGGGGGGGCAGGGCCATGCTGCATGCATGCAGCATTTTTTAAAAACACGCTGATGGCAGGAGGGAATTGGTATCCCTCCTGCTTTTTTCTCCAGGGGGAGGGGGGGTAATGGAGGGGGCAGGGCAGAGCAGAACAGGGCAGGCAGGAGAGATTGGGGCCTGGAGGGGTGTCGGGCAGGTCTCTCCTGCCTGCTCCCGGGCTCTCTGCCGCCATTCTCCGCAGTGCAGGCCCACTTTAAAACCACGGGCTTGCACTGCAGGGAATGGCAGTAGAGAACAGGAGAGTCTGGGAGCAGGCAAGAGAGATCTGGGCTGGGCTGAGCCCTGACAGCGGTGACATGAGGCTGCTTCTCCTGTCACTACTGTCAGGGTGGGCGCATGAGCGGGGATCGATCAGGCCGTGGGGCGTGTTAACGATCGTCCCCATTTGCATGCAGGCCTTTACTGAATTGGTCGGCCGGCATGCAAACGGAATCGGATCGCACACGGTTTGGAGGTTTAGTGAATCCTGCCCAATGTAGTAGGCCTAATTAGAATTAGTAGGCCTAATTAGAATTGATAATTGGCAATTAACACCTTGTAATTGATGCTGATTAACACCAATTAAAAGTTATGCGCACAATTTGGAAAGCGTGATTCTATAAAAAGTATGCACAAATTGGAAAAGGGGATCAGGCGAGGGGCATTCGCAGACAGTGGGCATTCTTAAAAATTAGGTGCACTATTATAGAATACGAATTGATATATCACGTTAAAAAATATATATTTAAATAGAAGGTCAACATTCAATCCCTATTAGGAAAAATATTTTTCAACCATCCATAAAAACCTTCTATTAAGTAACTCTTCCGGCCCTCAGAAATGACACTAGTTGTTCAATAGACTTTCATAACAGCTGGCTTTACACATCCAATCTTCACCGGGTCATTTTATGATGGGTGTTTTATAATTTGACTCAATGACCTGGTGAAGATTGGATGTGTAAAGCCAGCTGTTATGAAAGTCTATTGAAGAACTGGTGGCATTTCTGAGGGCCAAGAGTTACTTAATAGAAGGTTTTTATGGATGGTTGAAAAATACTATTATAGAATACAGCACAACAAAGAAAAATGGGGAGACCCAATCATCCACAGTGAAAATAATCCACCAATGAAAACAAAAACAAAAACTGTGGATACAGATGTTCTGGAGATAATTTATTAAACATTGACATATAAAACCATGAAAATTCAATTAAAAAAGTACAATGATAAAAAATACTGTGATAAAAATCCAACCGGACCCTACACAGTCCGTGTTTCGGTGAACACGCCTTCCTCAGGGGTCCAATGGTTTGCAAACTCACACATAAAGAATGCATTTTTTTTGCTACTTCAGCTTGTCTGCGGTGTTCTTTGCTCACATTTTTAAAGACAATAGACTGTTTTCAGTCCAATTCTTTATATGTGAGGATGCAAACCATTGGACCCCTGAGGAAGGCGTGTTCACCGAAACACGGACCGTGTAGGGTCCGGTTGGATTTTTATCACAGTATTTTTTATCATTGTACTTTTTTAATTGAATTTTCATGGTTTTATATGTCAGTGTTTAATAAATTATCTCCAGAACATCTGTATCCACAGTTTTTGTTTTTGTTTTCATTGGTCTATTATAGAATACACCAGAAGTGCACACAAGTTAGATTCAGGGATTTAGGCCTTGTTTTCCTTGGCCTAATTGGGTATGCCTAAAAGTTATGCGACACACTAGTGATAAGTGCGATTCTATATAAGGTACACGCAACTTGTAGAATCATGCTAGTTGGAGCTGATTTGGGGGAGAGCTATATATAGAATCAGGCCCTAGGTGTTTTAAATTATGTATGGCTTTGTTTGTGATCTGTAAATAAATACCAACTTGCATGTGCAACCTACACATGTAATTTATGTTTCTCCGTTCAATTTTTTCAATGGCTGGTCCCACTGCACATGCAGATCAAGTTTCAAGTTTATTAAAAAAATTTTTTACCGCTTATTCAAATTTCTAGGCGGTGTACAGTTATTAAGAAAAAAAATATCTTAAAAGGAACGAAACAGTTGGAGCTATAAAATTATACAGAACCGTGTTAGGTTAGTAAACGCATACAAAAACATATATACTAACTGCACACAATTAGGAAAGAAGGGTAGAACTACAATCTTTGAGAAAAAGCACACTTAGGGGTAAAACAGTAGGTGAGGGTAGAAGCTGTAATTGTTTTAGTCCTAAAAAGGACAGTTTTTCTCCAAAAGCATCTTCAGATAAATACATGTATACTCCTGCATGTAGTTTAGAAAAGACTCTTCACTGTGCATATTCTGAACTGGATGCAACAATTCCGATCTCTACATTCTTTCTAAAATGGGGGCTTTACACGCGCAGGGCAGTCCAAAAGTGAGGTAACAATAAAAAGACAAATGATTCAAATTGGAAACCAAGAAGTTTTTAAACTTCAGATTATTGAACAATGCTTGTGGCACAGATCCAGGGACTCGACATGGCCGTGTTTTGGTAAAACATTCACTGCATCAGGAATCGTAAGATTCTAAAGGTGCGCCGCTTGGCATAATTGGATGATGAATGAATTCCGGAAATAGCCAAGCCAGTCTACTTTGCATTTTTAAGCAAATCACCAGAGCGCAGAAACAATTTAATGAATAAACAATGTTTACTATTGTTTACAAACACTACATTTTGACAGATCTAGCAGAGTGGAAGCGCTTATGGGGGCTCCTTTTATGAGGGAGCGCTAGCATTTTTAGCACACTCACCGGATTAGCGCGCTAGCCAAAAATCTACCGCCTGCTCAAAAGGAGGCGGTAGCGGCTAGTGCTTCTGGCAATTTAGCACGCGTTAAGGCCCTAGCGCACCTTCGTATAAAAAGGAGCCCATAGTTTGCATTATAAAACCTTTACAAACATATTTATGAATGTTGTGACTTTCGAATAAATGCTCAAGATAGAATTTTTGATATTCAAAGTGTTTGTAATATTATTAATTTGTCTCTTTTGCACTAGAGCTTAAAGAGATATCTGTATTTTAAGCATATACCAGACTGACGGATTATTGTTGTTTTGAGCTATGGAATGGACACGGGAAGCTTATTATCCTTGCAAGAATGCTCTAGTATTTATGCTTAATTTTAAATTTAAATTTAGGCTCCCCTTTTATCAAGCCGCGTTAGAGTTTTTTTATCGCCACCCATTACAGTAAAAGCTCCGATGCTCATAGAATTCTTATGAGCATCGGAGCTTTTACTGCAGCAGCCAGTGATTTTAAAAAAACCCTAATGCGGCTTGATAAAGGGGGGGGGGTCTTATATTGCAAATTTGACCTTTTGTTTTATGTGTATAGACCCCTCACACAGGCATCTGCTGAAACACAGGCTGGAGGAGTGGCCTACTGGTTAGAACCCCTACCTGCCACTCCTTGTGACCCTGGGCAAGTCACTTAACACTCCTTTGCCCCAGGCACTGTAGTTAGATTGTGAACCTGCCAGGACAGATACTTAAGTGTGTCTGAATGTAAACCGCTTTGAATAGAAATGGTACCGGCATATAAGAAATGTAAATAAATCTGCATCCTCTGGGTCCTGGCTCCTCCTTGTTGTTCCATCTGTGGCCTGCTACCTCTTTTGCTCTCTATTTCTAAACCAAGACATTTAGGGGGAGGGGGGGGGATTCATCAAGGGGCGCTAACCACATTAGTGTGCTCTAAACGCTAAGATCCCATAGGAATATAGTGGGCATCTTAGCATTTAGCGCATGCTAATTATTAGTGCGTGCTTATACGGTTAGCACACCTTGATGAATTCCTCCCTTTACTAAGAATTTTTTTAGATTGATTGCCCTAAATGTGATCAGGAAAATATGTTTTAACCCTTCAGCATCACAAATTAAACAGCCATTTAACTTCTCTTTATGTGCGTTCATATATGTTGAGACCTTGCCCAAACATTGTAAAGCTAGACAGAACATCTCAACTACTTTTGAATTGAATGTTCCTTCGTTTAAGTAAGTACAACTGGAAGAGTATAGAAATACTATTTTCTATGTCAAGGGTCCTAAATTATGAAATACATTACCTTTATCTTTAAAAGTTTAGTGCAGAATGCAAAAATTTTTTTAAAGAATTTGAAAACTGCTATTTCTTAAGGAGAGATACAGTATATAGCACTGAATGATGAGGTAGATATAATAGGCATCTCAGAGACCTGGTAGAAGGAGGACAATCAATGGGACACTGTTACCTGGGTACAAATTATATCGCAATGAGAGTAGATCAAATTGGAGAGGGGGGAGAAGTTGTTCTATATGTTAAATAGAGAATTTAATCAAACCAAATAAACATTCTGTATGACATAGATAGCAGGGTGGAAACCATATGGATAGAAATTCCATATGTGAAGGGAAGGAATATATAAGTAGGGTTATACTACCACATCTCATGTCAGAGATTAGGAATACTGGCAAATTGGGCAATAGTATAATAATAGGCGATTCTGATTATGTGTTTTACCAACAATGCTCCAGAGTGGCTATGGGTGTTTTTTACTTCCACTGTAGTCAAGAGGGGCAGCTATTTTAGATTTGGCCCTTAGTGGAATGCAAGGCATACTAAAGGATTAACTCTGCATCATCACCCTTAAAAACCATTTCCGGTTCAGGTAGATCTCCTACATCTTCTTCCGTAAAGACCAAAGCAAAGAATTCATTCTATGGCCTTATCCTCCCTGAAAGAAATCTCGGTGAATCTGGAAGATGTACTAAGCCAAATCAACAAGTTAAAAAGTAATAAATCACCTGGACTGGATGGTGTACATCCCAGAGTACTAAAAGAACTAAAATATGAAATTGCTGACCTGCTGTTAGTGATCTGTAATCTGTCACTATAATTGTCTGTAGTACCTGAAGATTGGAGGGTGGCAAATGTTACACCTATTTTTAAAGAGAGGTCCAGGGGAGATCAGGGAAATTACAGACCGGTAAGCCTGACTTCAGTGCTGGGCAACATAGTGGAAACAATGATTAAATATTGAGGAACACATAGACAAACATAATTTAATGGGACAGAGTCAGCATGGGCTCAGCCGAGGTAGATCTTGCCTCACCAATTTGCTTGACTTCTTTGAAGGTGTGAATAAACATTTGGATAAAGGTGAGCCAGTTGATGTAGTGTATCTAGATTTTCAGAAAGCCTTTGACAAAGTTCCTCATGAGAGGCTCTTAAGAAAATTAAAGAGTCATGGGATAGGTGGCAAAGTTCAGCTGTGGTTTAGGAATTGGTTATCGGATAGAAAACAGAGGGTAGGGTTAAATGGTAATTCTTTTCAATGGAGGAGAGTAAACAGTGGAGTGCCGCAGGGGTCTGTACTAGGACCAGTGCTATTTAACTTATTTATAAATGATCTGGAAATTGGAGTGACGAGTGAGGTGATTAAATTTGCAGATGACACTAAACTGTACAAAGTTGTTCAAATGCATGTGGATTGTGAAAAATTGCAGGCAGACCTTAGGAAATTGGAAGACTGGGCATCCAAGTAGCAGATTAAATTTAATGTGAACAAATACAAAGTGATGCACATTGAGAAGAATAACCCAAATGCTATGGTCCACCTTGGGGGTCAGTGCCTAAGAAAAAATTCTGGGTGTTATTGTAGACAATACGCTGAGACACGATGGAGTGGATAAGTCCAAAGAGAAGACTGGTGAACTCAAAGTATTCCATGAAATCTTTTATTCCTTTATTACAACATACATTGACTCGACATGCGCACGTTTCGGCCCAAATGGCCTGCCTCAGGTCTGTGTGCGAATCAAAAGAACATCCAATGATCAGTTAAACATCACATGATTCACGCTGCAAAAACGCCATCACCTGCCTTATGCAGTTTGCGGGTGATGGCGTTTTTGCAGTGCGAATTATGTGATGTTTAACTGATCATTGGATGTTCTTTTGATTCGCACACAGACCTGTGAGACTCCTGAGGCAGGCTATTTGGGCCGAAACATGCGCATGTCGAGTCGATATATGTTGTAATAAAGGAATAAAAGATTTCTTGGAATACTTAGAGTTCATCAGTCTTTTCTTTGGTCTTATCCACTCCATCGTGTCTGAGTGTTGTTCCTGTGGATTTGACTCTCCTGTGTTTTTCAGACAATACACTGAAACAATCCGCCCAATGTACAGTGGCATCCAAGAAAGCAAACAAGATGCTAGGAATTATTAGAAAAGGAATGGTTAAGATGACTAAGAATGTTATGATACTGCTATGTCAATGGTGCTACCTCACCTTGAGTATTGTGTTCAATTCTGGTCTCCTTATCTCAAGAAAGATATAGCGGCACTAGAAAAGAAGAGCAACCAAGATGATAAAGGAGATGGAACTCGTCTCGTATGAGGAAAGACTACAGAGAATAGGGCTCTTCAGCTTGGAAAATAGATGGCTGAGAGGAGGTATGCTTGAAGTCTACAAAATTCTGAGTGGTGCAGAATGGGTACAAGTGGATCGATTTTGTACGCCATCAAAAATTACAAAGACTAGGGGGACACTCAATAGAAGGAAATATTTTTTCACTCAGAGAATAGTTTGGCTCTGAACACATTGGCAGAGGATGTGGTAAGAGCGGTTAACATAGCTAGTTGTACAAAAGGTTTGGACAAGTTCTTAGAGGAAAGTCCATAGTCTTCTATTGAGACAGACATTGGGGAAGCCACTGCTTTCCCTGGGTTGGTAGCATGGAAAGTTGCTACTATTTGGGGTTTTGCAAGGTACTTGTGACCTGGATTGGCTACTGTGATGGCAGGATACTGGACTAGATGGTGCATTGGTCTGACCCAGTAAGGCTATTCTTTATTCTTATTCTCCAGAGGTACGAGTAGGAAGCTCTGATCTTGAGTATGGCAGTTGTGGGAAGAATATGTCAATGACTGAACAATTTGTGACAATTTAACCCCCTCTTTTATCAAGCTGCATTGCCGAGCCACCCATTCTATTCCTTTAGGTGGCTCGGCATTTAACTTATGGTGCTCGGCAGCTCAGCTTGATAAAAGGGGGGTATGTGAAGTTTTGTCTGTATTTGTAATGGTTTCAATTATGTACATCATTTTTGTAAACTACTGCAAATGTCAGAGTGTCATTATATAAAATGTATTAAAATCTTTAAAAATTCAGCTCAGAAATAATTTGTAAATAAATACTCCATCATGAACCAAAATCTCCATAAGAACATAAGCAATGCCTCCGCTGGGTCAGACCTGAGGTGCTCACGCGGCGGCCCAACAGGTCCAGGACCTGTGCAGTAATCCTCTATTTATACCCTTCTATCCCCTTTTCCAGCAGGAAATTGTCCAATCCTTTCTTAAACCCCAGTACTGTACTCTGCCCTATTACGGCCTCTGGAAGCGCATTCCAGGTGTCCACCAATCGTTGGGTAAAGAAGAACTTCCTAGCATTCGTTTTGAATCTGTCCCCTTTCAACTTTTCCAAGTGCCCTCTTGTTCTTTTATTTTTCGAAAGTTTTAAGAATCTGTTTTAGGGCCTGTTTTACAAAGCCGCACTAGTGGCTGCTGTGCGGTAACGTCACCGAAGCCCTTAGAGATTTAAAGGGCTTCGGGGCTGTTGCCTTGCGACTTTGTAAAACAAGCTGTTAGACTATGCAAAATAAATTTTGTGGATGTAACATTAGAGTCTTGGACTCGGATTATTAATACAGTACATATTTTTTCCCGATTCTTTGATGCATTCCCTCCAGCTACGATTTTTTTTTGGTTTCCCTGATTTTCTGTGGGGTTGTCAAAAACAGGTGAAAGATCAAGCGGTATAGACCGTCTCTCATATCTGAAACAGAAATGGTTAAAAACAGCAATACATTTTAAGGCAGAAGAAAGAAAAGTTGCTTACCTGAAGTCCTTAGTAATTGCAGCATAGTTCTCCTTGTTCTTCAACATTTTTACCAGCGTGTCGGATGCAGTTTTCACTGCTTTAGGGCACTCAGGGTTATAGTCAGCCAGAGAGGTTTGTACAACTTCCAAATATTCTAGAGAACCAAAAATATTCATTTATGCAGTGCACTATACAATCTATCACACATGGGTCTAATACAGGGGTGTCAAACTCAATCACATAAGGGGCCGAAATCTAAAACATAGGCTAAAGGCTCCTTTTACTAAGCTGAGCTAGCATTTTTAGCGTGCGCTGAAGATTAGCGCATGCTAACCCCCCGCGCTACGTGGAAAATACTAACGCCAGCTCTATAGAGGCGTTAGCGTTTAGCGTGCGTGGCAATGTAAAACCGCTAGCGCAGCTTAGTAAAAGGAGTCCTAAGTCGCGGGCCAATTTTTTTTTTTTTTAAGTTCAAATATTTTTTATTGTTTTAAGTACAAAACAATACAAACAGAAAAGTATCAACAGGATAAACTTCAATTAAGACATTTAGGGGTCCTTTTATTAAGGTACGCTAACCGATTTAGCGCACGCTAAATGCGCACCTTAATAAAAGGACCCCTAAGTCTTAGTAGAAGTTTTCTAACCCCACGCCAACTCTGTGATGTAAATAAAATAAATTAAAAAGACTTTTCCCCTTTTCTGCACTAATTCATACCTATTTCAAATCATTCATATTTCTGCGCAGCTCTCCCTAATACAAGGATTGACTACTATTCCTAGCAAGCCGCAATATTACATAATATTGGAATCAGAAATACACCATGCTCCATAAACCTTCTGAGATAAATATATAGGTAAAAATTTAACTAAAAACAATTGCAACCAGCTGTTGAGTGGCTATTATGAAAATATTTGTGAAATACATTATTTAAAATCACCAAAAATTCTGGTACATGATGTTTTCTGTGTATACTTCCCATGGTCCTGCAGGTTACATAAAATTCAATGGCAGGCCTCCTTCACTGTGTTGACAAACTGTCCAGCAGCATGGAAGGTGGTTAACAGAGCCAAGCGAGGTGTTAAACCGATAACTGACTTTGCCACTGACATCGCTACAGAACCAGTGCAGCATAAGGCCTTGCTGCAAGGAATTAAACAGCATCACAGGCTTTATCCTATCTCAAGAAGGCACTGAATGCTTGAGTGTTTGGAACGCCATTGGTAGATGACTACATTAAAGTGTATGTGTTTAGCTATTAGCGAAGTATGTTAAATTTCTATTATTTTCCACAATAAAGTGCAGATATTGAATGTTCATTTAATCAAATACTGCTAGATTTTTTTTTGCATAAAATATGATTTTATCACTGCATCATTGCTGAGCGTGAGAACATAAAGGTTATGAAGTACATATTTAAAAAGAAACTACGTCTAAAAGCCAGCCTAAATGGGCACTTGGACAATCAAAAGGACAGGTCGTCCAAGTACCGATAAT
Source organism: Geotrypetes seraphini (assembly GCF_902459505.1). Classification (NCBI taxonomy): domain Eukaryota; kingdom Metazoa; phylum Chordata; class Amphibia; order Gymnophiona; family Dermophiidae; genus Geotrypetes; species Geotrypetes seraphini. Next base: position 145,526,696 of record NC_047092.1, read on the forward strand.
CAAAATGGGTTTTAGACATATGTAAAAGCAGCTGAGGCTTTGTCACTGCCGCTGGGTGAAAAGGGGCATTTTTTGAGGAGTGGTTAGGGTGGGAGGTGGGACGACCTAGACTTAGTCATCCAGCAGCCATAATTGAAAGTTTGATGAGGTTGCCTGTAAGGAACTTATACGTTTTGACTTAGACCAAGCCAAAAAAGGGTATAAGTTTCAGATCAGGCCACTGAGCTGAATGTGGCTGCTGCGATCAGCTCAATGGCCCAGGCAACCTGTCCCCTATCCCTGTAATGATCGTGGCAGGAGGGATGCCCAGTCCCTCCTGCCCATCACCCGTCGAGACCCCCCCTCCTGCCATGATCATTCGGGGAGGAGGGGGGGGGGTCATGGCAGGTGCGGCAGGAGAGATTGGGCATCTCTCCTGCCGGTGATCATTTGGGGGAGGGGCGACGCAGCAGGTTCCTGATGCAATCATTGGGGGAGGGGGACGGATGGTTCCATGATTCTTTAGCCAGTGTTTATGACAGATTCCGGTTAGAGAATTGTGCTTTTAGGGAAAGGACTGGTCCCTTCCAGGCCTAAAAGGTCTTGTTTTGGGCATTTGGGACTTGGTCAAATTTTTTTTTTTTCAAGAATAGGGCTTAAAGGTAGACGTAGTGGCGGCCTGGGCGATTAAACGCCTGAACGTACAGGTAGGCCATTCTTTTTTTTTTTAATAATCTTTATTCATTTTTAATACTTTCATTAAGTGAATACAAGGAAAAGAATACATTTTACACTTTATACATCACCTAAAATCTTTACAATATATAATGAGATCAACATATTTGCCCCGTAAAAATTATTATATATAAAGTTATTGATAAAGTAAATTCATACGCTTCCATATATGCATATATTTAATTGTGCAAACCCCCACCCAATCATAGAAACATAGAAAACATAGAAAAATGACGGCAGATAAGGGCTATAGCCCATCAAGTCTGCCCACTCCACAGACCCACCCCCTAAGTCTGCTCTAGAGCCCCCGCTCCAAATGACCCATCCTTATATTCACCCTCTCAGGGATCCCACATGGGCATCCCATTTACCCTTAAAATCTGGCACACTGTTGGCCTCGATCAGCTGTATCGGAAGCTTGTTCCAATGTTCAACTACTCTTTCAGTGAAGAAATACTTTCTGGTGTCACCATGAAATTTCCCGCCCCTGAGTTTAAGCGGATGCCGTCTTGTGGCTGAGGGTCCCTGGAGAAGGAAAATATCTTCTTCCACTTCGATACACCCAGTGATATATTTGAACGTCTCAATCATGTCTCCCCTCTCTCTTCGTTTCTCGAGAGAGTAGAGCCGCAATTTGTTCAGCCTCTCTTCGTATGAGAGATCCTTGAGCCCCGATACCATCCTGGTGGCCATCCGCTGAACCAACTCTGCTCTTAGCACATCTTTACGGTAATGTGGCCTCCAAAATTGCACACAGTATTCCAGATGTGGTCTCACCATGGTTCTGTACAACGGCATGATGACCTCAGGCTTCCGGCTGACGAAACTTCTGTGGATGCAACCCAACATTTGTCTTAAGAACATAAGAACATAAGAAGCGCCATCTCCGGATCAGACCTTCGGTCCATCAAGTCCGGCGATCCGCACACGCGGAGGCCCTGCCAGGTATACACCTGGTTTATTTTATAGCCAACCATACTTTATATGCCTCTCTCAAGGAGATATGCATCTAGTTTGCTTTTGAAGCCTAGGACTGTCGATTCTGCAATAATCTCCCCTGGGAGAGTATTCCAGATGCCAACCACTCTCTATGTGAAGCAGAACTTTCTGACATTAGTCCTGAACTTGTCCCCCCTTAGCTTCATTTCATGTCCTCTTGTCCGTGTCAAATTGGACAATGTAAATAATCTTCTCTGCTCTATTTTGTCGATTCCTTTCAGTATTTTGAAGGTTTCGATCATATCCCCACGCAGTCTCCTTTTCTCAAGGGAGAACAATCCCAGTGTTTTAAGTCGATCCTCATATACCAGTTTCTCCATACCCTTCACTAGTTTGGTTGCTCGTCTCTGCACCCTCTCCAGCAGTTTTATATCCTTCTTTAGGTAGGGAGACCAATGTTGGACACAGTATTCCAAGTGGGGTCTGACCATTGCCCTATAAAGCGGCATTATAACTTTCTCCGATCTACTCGAGATTCCTTTCTTTATCATGCCCAACATTCTTGCCTTAGATGAAGCCTTCTCCACTTGATTGGCAGCTTTCATGTCTGCACTGATAGTCACTCCCAAATCTCGTTCTGTCACAGTCCTAGCTAAGGTCTCACCATTTAAGGTGTAAGTTCTGCACGGGTTTCTACTGCCGAGGTGCATGACCTTACATTTCTTGGCGTTGAAGCCTAGCTGCCAGGTCGAAGACCAATGTTCCAACAAAAACAGGTCCTGTGTCATACTATCATGTAAATTGGAGCTGCTCACTACATTACATACATGGCGGCGTCGGCAAATAGTGTTATTTTACCTTGAAGCCCCTGAGTCAGGTCCCCTATGAATAAGTTGAAAAGTAGAGGGCCCAAGACAGAGCCCTGCGGAACTCCGCTTGTCACTTCTGACGTTTTAGAGAGGTACCGTTAACCACCACTCTCTGAAGTCTACCACTTAGCCAGTCCTTGACCCATGCAATTAGCATTTCTCCCAATCCCAACGATTTCATCTTGCTCAACAGCCTATGGTGAGGGACGCTATCGAATGCTTTACTGAAGTCTAGGTACACTATGTCCAGGGATTCTTCCGAGTCCAGCTTCCTTGTTACCCACCCCACCCATCCCCTCTGGATGTGCAATTGATATAACAACAAATTCAAAACTATAATAGATCTACAAATGACATCAATGGGCCCCATATTAATTTTAAAATTTTTATGTTTCCTGACAAATCAGCATTCACTTTCTCATATTTATAAATTAGACATAAATTTGCCCACCAGAATGTGAAATTTAAATGGTCTCAATTTTTCCAGTTTCTCATAATTAATAGGGGAAGGCACAGGTAAGCCATTCTAAAAAAAAAAAAACCAAACCTATACCTAGTACCCAGCTCGCATTGACAAAGATTTTAAAGAGGTACTAGGGGGGAAGGCGTAAACATGGCGTGAGGGGGCAGAGAGATACTGGTGCCCCCAGCAAGACAGGGGTGGGGAGATTATAAAAGGAGGGTGGGAGAGAGATGCCTCGCTTTTGGTTGATCCTGTTTCTCCTGCCAAAGCACAGTGTACCAAAGGAGAATCCTATTGGTTCCTGAGAAAGAACAGAGAGGAAAGAAATAAAGAGAGGACACAAACTTTTGAGGAGAAGGAGTCACAGGGAGACTCCAGGGCTTGGTTACCCTCAATCTCCTGCCAACACCCTGTATGCTGAGGGAGACCCCTTTGTGGTTCCGAGGGGGAAGATGGATATACACTTACCTGCCACGATCAAATTGAGAGGAAAGAAATGTGGTTAGACTGTTCTGAGCTGTTTGTTTGAACCTGACAACTGCCAACAACCCTGAAGGACTTATAAAGAGTGAAGCTAAAATCTGCAATCAAGTTAAATAAAAGGCTTCAGTTTGTTAAATTGTACCTTGGACTTTGGCTGGTTTTCTTTCAGTTAGGAAGCTGTGCCTGGTCTGAGAGGCTGGCGACCAAAATCTGGGATTTTAGCTCCTCCGACTTACTGCAGTTATCCAGCCCCGGCCTATGCCCAAGCTCAAAAGAGACTGTAACATTGTGAGAATTGTGAGATTTTCATGTCATCATCATTTTTTTTTGGGGGGGGGGGGCAGAGCCCTGGTCAGGGGTCCCTGACCCAATGAGCTGGCTGGAGCCAGGGCTACGTCTATTTAGCAGCTGAATATCATCACTATGTGGAAAATTTCTGGTCTGATCTTTCTTATGATTGAATATTTGTATATTTTCAGCAGAATACTATCCACATAAGATTTTAAAATATTTGGATAGACAAGTTATATTTTCATTGGCTGCCAGTGACTGTACCATGTCTTCTAAATAACTGGCGTGAAGATGTTTTGATGGAAAAAGCTGGGATTTGAATCTTACTTTTCCTGGCTGTTAGCCTATTACTGTAACCAATAAGCCATTCTTTGACCCATCAAAAGTCCAAATGTGCATCCTAATAATGCAGGGATGAGGCAAATACAGTAAGTAACCTTCTAGAAGTTTCCGATGTTTTCTCTGCAACCGCTTAGAATTTCAACATGAAATTTTACAGCTTTGTTAGTTGCTGCTATCTATGTTTATGTGCTGAGTTGAATAAGATTATCTTTAAAAACAGCAAAGTTACAGACTTTTTAGCATGACCACCCAGTGATTGACACATTCAAAAACATTTGTACTGTAAAGCTACCATTATTTGGGGAAAAAACGTAGTACCATCTTACTGTTAATGATATTATAGTGACAGATTTTTATTTGGGGAGCAATGTTGGATGCCTATCACAAACTCTACCCAAAGCCTCAAACAAGAAAGATATAGTGGCGCTGGAAAAGGTTCAAGGAAGAGCAACCAAGATGGTAAAGGGGATGGAACTCCTCTCGTAGAAGAAAAGACTAAAATGGTTAGGGCTCTTCAGCTTGGAAAAGAGATGGCTGAGGGGAGATAGGATTGAAGTCTACAAAATCCTGGGTACAAGTAGATCGATTTTTCACTCTGTCAAAAATTACAAAGACTAGGGGGGACACTCGATGAAGATACAGGGAAACACTTTTAAAACCAATAGGAGGACATTTTTTTCACTCAGAGAATAGTTAAGCTCTGGAACGCATTGCCAGAGGTTGTGGTAAGAGCAGCTAGCGTAGCTGGTTTTAGGAAAGGTTTGGACAAGTTCCTGGAGGAAAAGCCCATAGTCAGTTATTGAGAAAGACAAGGGGAAGCCACTGCTTGCCCTGTATTGGTAGCATGGAATGTTGCTACACCTTGGGTTTTGGCCAGGTATTAGTGACCTGGATTGGCCACCGTGAGAACGAGCTACTGGGCTTGATGGACCATTGGTCTTACCCAGTAAGGCGATTCTTATGTTCCAATTGCCAAACTCAAGGAAGTGCTACAGATGATCTGGGTCAGCTGCTACAGTGACCAACGGACAAGGATTTTAAGGATTTCCCGAAGGCCTGTTAAAGCTGGGGGTTGTTATTCTGAGCACTCAAAGCGACTGCAAAATTCTGACACAATGTTAATTGTATTGTTTCAGTGATGTTATTTTATTGTGTTTTAGCCTGAACATTTTAATGTGCTAAAATTGCTAAGTAGTAACATTAAAATGTTAGCAACATCAACATAGCTTAAGATAATTAAATGTTATTTAATAGAACGATGAAAAGTATGATGGAATTCCAAGCAGTTCCTGAGAAAACAGAAAAAAACAAATCCCTCTAGGGGGTTACTTGTTTTTGCTTCACCCTGTACATAAATAGGAAACACAGCTTTTAAGAATTTAAAATACCTTAAGTTTGTATTTCACTTTCACTCTGGAGATCTCATAAACTCACCTATGAAATTGATTAAAGCATACACTGGTGCACTGGTGGCCACAGCAGCATGGACCAAGTGGGGATACTTGAGTCTGTACCACGTTGCAAGGGATCCTGGGTAAGAACCACCAAAGACAACCCATTTGCTATCGTTCAGTTCCAGCTTCTGAGTCATCACCGTTTGAAAGTGGGCAAGGTCCGCCAAGGCCTGCTTGCTGCTGAGGTAGCGGAGATTCGCCGTTTGTATATCTCTAAAAACCAAAATAGGCCTTGTCAGCAGACTTGTGTGGTTAGAATCCAAAACTAAGACCCATAGAAATGCAGAACACAATGGCAAAGACCATATGGCCTATCCTGTCTACCCACCCATAATCAGTTCTACAATCACTTCTCAGAGATTCTGATTATTCATTGCTTTCCTGACTTCAGATGCTGTCCTTGTCTCTACCACCTCCACAGGGAAAGTGTTCCATGCATCCAACACCCTTTCTATAAAGACTTTCCTCAGATACTCGAGTTTCTCTCCGTTCACCTTCATCCTTTAGTATATCATTTTGAAGGTGTGATCTCCAGAACTGCATAGTACTCTAAATGTGGTCTTACTAAAGACATAGAAGGCATTACCACCTCCTTTTTCCTGCTAGCCTTTCCTCTCTGCATGCATCCAAGCATCCTTCCTAGTTTTTGCTGTTACTTTATCTACCATATGATCACCTTACATCAGGGATCTCCAACCTTTTTCACATAAAGGGCAACAAAGTGGTCAAGAGAAAGCTACAAGGGCCATCACAAGATTTTAGGCTTGCACATTTAACTTTTAAAATAAAAAATAAAATTATACTTACCTTTCTTGTCGGGTGATTTTATCTTTCTAATCATTTTGTTCCTCTTTCACTTCCTGCCCTATATCCATCTTTCACATTCAACCTTCTTCAATTTCTCCTATCTAGTTTCCATTTCTTCCCTTCCCCTTCATCAAAAAGCACTATCACCTCCCTCTCTCCCCTTTACCTCCTCTACATGGGCACCATCTCTTCCCTTCCCCTCCTCTGCATGGACACCATCTTCCCTTCTTTCTCTCCTCCCTTCCATAGGCACCATTTCTTCTTTGCCAGGAGGTCCAGTGTACTTGTGTGCCTAGAGGCCCTTGAAGAATTAATCCTGCCCTGGGTGTTTACCATTTCTCCCAAATGTTTGAGGGCCACATGTTCGAGATCACTGCCTTAAACTCAACAGATATGATCAAACCCATATCTATCATAAAATGATCATGCAGATACACTGTACAGAGGGAGAAAATACAAATACTGACATGTTGTCGAAGGAAAGAGTCTGAAGGATTAACATATTCAGAAATCAATATTCACCCAGGGCAATCGGGGTGGGTTTTAGGTGTGTGTTTTTTTTTTTGTTTTGTTTTTTTTTTGGGGGGGGGGGGGGGTTATGCTGGCCACAACAGCTGAATTAAATTAGGATATTCAACAGTTATCCAGATAGTGGCTAGTGTTCAATATCTGGATTCAGTGGTGACTAGCGCCACTATCTGGATAATGATGATATTGTGATCAAATCCAGATAAGGTTAAAGTTAGGATGGCTTTTTTGCTATTATAACTGTATCTGGATCATTGTCCCGTTAACAGACAGAATATTACCACCAACCAGACAACTCCTAATGTTACCCAAGCTCTGCCCCTGCACTGCTTTGGCACAAACTGGATAATGCAGAGGCATTCTGTAAGGATAGTTAGCAGCACCACCCAAATAATGCCACTGAATATCTACATACAGTACAGGCCTGATGAAGCCATTTATTTATTTATCTGGATTTAATCCCATCCTCCCCAGAAAGCTCAAAATGGGTTACAGTTTATCTTGAAAAACTGCTTTGAATATTGCCCTGCCAGGTTTTGACAAGAGTTCTGGCTAAGAATGCAAGCAGTGTCTCACTTCCGGTTCACCACACAATTGTTTCCCATGTACACACCTTTATAGGACCCCCAGGGACCCCTGAAGAAGACTTTTTGTCAAAACGCGGACCGTGTTGGGTCCTGTATCTCTAGCGGACTAGGTCCTTTAAGGCTCTTATGTGGATGATTTACTTTTATGTGGATGGAATTATTTTATGTGGATGATTTTAGTGTACCTTTGGAACTTCGATACTTTCAAATAAAGTCCATTTAGGAACATCGTCACTCCACAGAGTTTTTTTGGTTTTCTTTTTTTTGGTTTTCTAAGAATGAGGGTTACATGACTTACTCAAAGGTATTGAACATAATAGAGACTTTATACTGGTGTGTATTGATATATATCAGTGGTTCTTAAACCTGTCCTGGGGGACTCTCAGCCAGTTGGGTTTTCAAGATATCCCTAATGAACACGTATGAGGCAGATTTGCATACCTGTCACCTCTATTATATGCAAATCTGCCTCATGCATATTCATGAAAACCCGACTGGCTGGGGGTCCCACAGGACAGGATTAAGAACCACTAATGTAGGGTTATCAGACATCTGGATATCCCAGGGCATGTCCTCTTTTAGAGGACATGTCCAGGCATCCAGATGGCTTTTCAAAACCTGGCACTTTGTCCGGGTTTTGAGAAGCGAGTGAGATTGGGGCCAGGGCTGGAATGCATTTGCACATGCTTGGATGCAACGTGATGACTTCACATGCATAGAAACATAGAAACATGATGGCAGATAAAAGGCCAAATGGTCCATCCAGTCTACCCATCCGCAGTAACCATGATCTCTTCCTCTCTCTAAGAGATCCCACATGCCACATCCCAGGCTTTCTTGAATTCAGACACAGTCTCTGTCTCCACCACCTCTCCCGGGAGACTGTTCCATGCATCTACCACCCTTTCTGTAAAAAAGTATTTCCTCAGATTACTCCGGAGCCTATCACCTCAACTTCATCCTATGCCATCTCATTCCAGAGCTTCCTTTCAAATGAAAGAGACTCGACTAATGCGCATTTACGCCATGTAGGTATTTAAACATCTCTATCATATCTCCCCTCTCCTGCCTTTCCTCCAAAGTATACAAATTGAGATCTTTAAGTCTGTCCCCATACGCCTTATGACGAAGACCATGCATCATTTTAATAGCCTTCCTCTGGACCAACTCCAGCCTTTTTATATCTTTTTTGAAGGTGTGGCCCGAAGAGATGAGGTTTGTGTGCGGCTGGGTTTGAGGGGGCAGAGCGGAGCAGACCTGGGGGCAGTACATAGCAGAGTCACGTGTCCTGTTTTATGAGATGGAAAATCTGGTAACCCTACACTAATGCATACGAACTCTTTTTTGGTATAGCACAAAATCAAAGCAGAGACTATGAGCCTTGTGTGCACCATGTAATGCTATACAGATATTCAGTATAGTAGCAGATGTAGTAGTAAAACCTTTAAGCTGTGTGTGTGTAATAGTGAATTTATACTTTTCATTCAGCTACTGTAGTTCAGATTGTGGCTGTGAGGCCACTGTACAATATTTGTAGGCTTGGTCACATCTCTCCACTTCTGGTCTCAACCCAGTGGCTTCAAGTGGTTTTCCATTCACACTTCTGCTTCTCACTTTTCACATGCTTCATAGGGGTGAACCAAATTATTTAGCTGACTAGTTCACCTTCCACATTCCAGTGCATCTCCTTCAATTCTACCCCTTCGATACATTCTACGTAGTTAAAAAATACCCATTGGACATTGTTTGCCTCCCAGGCTTCAGCAATATGGAATCAGCCGCCTCTGTTCCTGAGAACTACAGTTTCTTAAGTCAAGTTGAAGTTCAAACTTAAAATCTGGATCTTATAGCATGCTAACAGACTAAGTGCGGCTTTTCCACTCCAGACCTGTTGGGGGCCCTCTTCCTTTCCTTTAATATTGTAAACCACTTTAATGTATTGTCTTTGTGAAGAATTGTCAATCAGGTTTTATAATTTTTCCTAGTATACCGCAATGTCCAGTAAATGAACTCCATTCTGATTATTTAGGTACGTGATGACATAATATATCATTTCTACAGCTAATAGTACCAGCTAGAGTACATTACTTAGCGCAGTGGTTCTCAAATCAGTCTTTGGGGCACAATTAGCCAGTTGAGTTTGCAGGACATCAACAATGAATAAGAAAGAAATAGAGAGAGAGTATATGCAAATTTATTTCATGCATATTTATTGGAATATCCTGAAATCCTGACTGGCTAGGTGTGCCCCGAGGACTGGGTTGAGAATTACTGGTTTAGAGCAGTGTCTCTCAATGTGTGCCCCGAAGAGATTTTGGGTGTGCCACGAGAGATTCCAGAATTTTAGTTTAAAAAGTTTCCTTCATAAGTATACACTAGAATAGATGACATGTACATTGCGTACGCAAGAGTATGTCAATGTTATGAGCATCTGTGTGCATAAAGATACAATTGCCCAGATAAGCATCATTCTTTGATGTGACTGGTCCTTGAAAACTAACAGCAAGTAATTTTAGTTTTATTTTTTATGCAGTAGTTATCCTAACTTGAGCAACCAAGCAACCAAGGCTTTGTTACTGTTTGGATCTTCTTATCTTTTCGAACTTGGATTTTCATAGGGTTACCAGATTTTCAGGAACAAAAATCTGGAACCATGGCCACGCCCCCAGACTCACCTCATTCTGCCTGAGTCATGCCCCATTCTGCCCCCCCAGTCACGCCCCCTCAACCTGGTCATTTTTCGGAAGGGCATCTGCGCTGGTGTGACATGATGTCACACGCATGTGTGTGATGTCACATGCATGTATGTGATGTCACCACATTGCATCCGCATACGTGCAGATGCTGTCCCAACGTTGCTGCTAGGTGGAAGCTTTTCAAAACCCAGACAAAGTACCGGGTTTTGAAAAGTTGTCTGGACCCCAGAAAATGTCCTCGAAAAGGAAGACATGTCTGGGGAAATCCGGACGTCTAATAACCCTAGATTTTCAGCTATGACAGAAATTAAATTGAAAAAAAATAAAAAGAACGACTGCAGACGGTGGATGATGAAACGCGTGATTGCTTGTTGACTATTGAGCCGCATTTTGAGTTAATTTGCACTCAAATATAAGCTCATTCATCACATTGATTAGCAATTCTATCTACTTTAGTTTCACCATTGTTACAATTGCCCATATGTAGCTTAAAGAACTTTAAATAACTCTCAAATTAAGGCCCTCTTTTACTAAGGTGCGGTAACCGATTAGCATGTGCTAAACGCTAACACGTGCATGTTAAGTCTATGGATGCATTAGCACAGGGGTCCCCAAAGTCCCTCCTTGAGGGCCGAATCTGGTCGGGTTTTCAGGATTTCCCCCAATGAATATGCATTGAAAGCAGTGTATGCACATAGATCTCATGCATATTCATTGGGGAAATCCTGAAAACCCGACTGGATTTGGCCCTCAAGAAGGGACTTTGGGGACCCCTGCATTAGCATTTAGTGTGCACTAATCGGTTAGTGCACCTTAGTAGAAGAGGCGGTAAATTTTTTGTTGGTTTTACAGTTTTATAATTTCAATTATAATGTGTCATGATAATCATTTGCTCTGTTTAGTGTGCCAGAGCTAGAAAAACAAAGTTTGAGAGACACTGGTTTAGAATAGAGGTCTGAACAGGGATCGCTGGAATCCTGCGGGTCCCGCGGGGGTCCCGTGGGAATCCCCCCTAACCCACAGGACTCCCACAGGGACCCCCCTCTGGCCCACAGGACTCCCACGGGGACCCCCCTCTGGCCCACAGGACTCCCACGGGGATGGAAGGCTTTGGAAGCAGGGTTCGTCCATATAATATAATGGACGCGTCAGCCTTAGTAAAAGAGGGGGGTTTATAAGTTAATTACCTGAACAGAAAACAAAAAAAGGGTTCCACCAAAGAGATTTCACAAGGAAAACAGCAGCGCAAACACAAAAGAAACTGTGGAATTGATGATCCTGTCAGAAGTAATTGCTGCTTTTTATGGGGACGGGCGGGGATGGAGATAATTCCTTGTGGGGATGGGTGGGGATGGAGAAGATCCTGACGGGGACGGGTGGGGACAGAGAGGATCCTGACGGGGACGGGTGGGAACGGAAAGGATCCTGGCGAGGACGGGCGGGGATGGGTGGGATTTCTGTCCCCGCGCAACTCTCTAGTTTAGAAGAACACCCTGATCTGTCATTCCAAATTGGGGCTGCACCAATTACATACAGGAGAAAATGTGAGTTGAACATAGGGCTAGGCTACTCACATGGTTACTGAATTTTAATCAGATCTGAAAAAGATTTTTAAAAGAGTGGCGATAGAAGATCACTGGGGGGCAGAGGGGAGAAGGAAGACACTGATATTTAGAAAGTGTTAATCTAGCCCCAATGTATGCAGCAAGACTTACTCAGTGGGATGGCTTTTCCCATAGAATCTATGTTCTAGCATCAGACAGAGAGCCTTCAACTTCTCAGCATATGTTAACCAGGTTCCTGATACCATCCAAGCTGGATTTGCAGGTCCTTCTCCCCCAATCATCAAGAAAACAGGCCCGCCATCGTAGAAAGTGTCATTGATGAAGAACCTCTGCCAAAAGAAGATAATATAAAACCTTCAAGATGCCTATTACCTATTCTTTGAACTCTATTTTCAACATAAACGTACAGGTGCACAAGTCATATTGTAGGTCTTTCAATGCACATAAACATATCCTAAAAGTGTCACACAGCACTAACATGAACGGATTAAACATTTTCCTTTCATCCCACTCTCCATTTCCCTTCTCCTCCTTTCATTATACTGATACCCCTATTCCCTTCTATTGAAAGATGATGAAATTTTTGCTATCTAGCAAAGAGTCCGTGCACCCTTGTTACATACACTATAACAAAAATACCCTCCAGTTCAATCAGTCAACTGTCTCTAGTTCCCATACACTTCCTGGAACTTTTCCCATCTTATTTCGATGTGGCACAGTAAGCTCATGTATAGTACAATATGGCCTAATTTACTTAGCACCCTGCTAAGCAGCGGCATCTCCTGTTGCTTCTAGTACTCTGTTATTAATGTCTGTGCTGCAGTCACCATCCTCTATAATAAAACCCATGCGCGCTTAGAAGGATGTGATCCCTGCCACTGTGATGTGTGCCTCTGTGCTGAATTCCATTTGAGGTGCGTTGGGCGGCTTGTGGCGCGTATGCCGGCTTAGGGTGCATTCAGTGAATTCAGCAGCGATTTGTGTCAGCAACGACTGCGAGGAGTCCCATGCTGGTAAGAAGTGGAGGGGGAGAGGGAAAGGGGGCTGCTTTGGGGGGAGGGGTGTGCTGGGGGGCAGACAGCAATCATTTGTCCCATGCTGGTAAGAAGTGGAGAGGGAGGGGGAGAGGGAAAGGGGGCTGCTTTGGGGGAGGGGTGTGCTGGGGGGCAGACAGCAATCATGTGTCCCATGCTGGCAAGAAGTGGAGGGGGAGAGGGAAAGGGGGCTGCTTTGGGGAGAGGGGTGTGCTGGGGGGGCAGACAGCAATCATTTCTCCTATGCTGGTAAGAAGTGGAGGGGGAGAGGGAAAGGGGGCTGCTTTGGGGGAGAGGTGTGCTGGGGGGCAGACAGCAATCATGTGTCCCATGCTGGTAAGAAGTGAAGGGGAAGAGGGAAAGGGGGCTGCTTTGGGGGGAGGGGTGTGCTGGGGGGCAGACAGCAATCATGTGTCCCATGCTGGCAAGAAGTGGAGGGGGAGAGGGAAAGGGGGCTGCTTTGGGGGGAGGGGTGTGCTGGGGGGCAGACAGCAATCATGTGTCCCATGCTGGTAAGAAGTGGAGGGGGAAAGGGGGCTGCTTTTGGGGAGGGGTGTGCTGGGGGGCAGACGGCAATCATGCTTTGCTCTGGGAGGGGGAGGGAAACAGGAGGGGGCCACGGAGAGACAGGCAGGCAGGCGGCCAGGGAGAGAGACAGACTGAAAGAAAGACAGACAGACAGGGGCCAGAGAGACAGACAGACAGAAAGAATGATAGACAGAAAGCGGCCAAGGAGAGAGAAACAGAAAGAAAGACAGACAGACAGCGGCCAAGGAGAGAGAGAGAGACAGAAAGAAAGACAGACAGACAGCGGCAAAGGAGACAGAAAGAAAGACAGATAGACACATCTATTCTAGCACCCGTTAATGTAACAGGCATAAAGACTAATATACCTAATAAAAATGCCCATCTCCTCTGGAACTCCTGGGATGATCAATTTACCGTAACAAAGAAAAAGTTTCAAGTTTAGTATGGATTTGATTAATCGCTTATTCAAAATTCTAAGCGATGTACAAAAGAGTAAAATAGTAAATTACAACTATCGAGGGGAAACAGACCAGATAAATACGACTGACTTGACAAAACATATGATACAAAAGGAAAGAAATACAAGTTAATGATAGTAAATAAGACGAGTAAGGGAAAAAATCCCAATAGGAATGGGGAAAACAGTGAGCTTCAAGGGAATTAAGAACTAAGATTCAGTTGATGCACCTAATCTAATTTTCTAGTTGTCAAATGCATCTTTAAAAAGAAAGCATTTTAACTTGCTCTTGAATCTATCTAAATATGTTCTTCCCGTACATGAATTGGGAGTAAATTCCATATTTGGGGTGCTGTGATGGAGAAAATAAATTGCCGCCTGTATTTATGGTTTTAAGAGGTTTTAAGCCCATCAGCTTAGTAAGTTTTTTATTTTAATTGATTGCCTCCACCATTTCCATTATTTCATCCCCAAATCTCTTTACTTTTGGACACAACTACCACATGTACTAGAGCAGGGGTGTCAAAGTCCCTCCTCGAGGGCCGCAATCCAGTCCGGTTTTCCCCAATCAATATGCATGAGATCTATTAGCATACAATGAAAGCAGTGCATGCAAATAGATCTCATGCATAGTCATTGGGGAAATCCTGAAAACCCGACTGGATTGCGGCCCTCGAGGAGGGACTTTGACACCCTTATACTGGAGAATAATATGGGGACAGGTACCTGTGGTTTACCGAGGGGTGGGAACGAGGACACAGCCCGCGATGATGGGGCAGGGACAGGGATAAACTTTGTCCCCGTGTCATTCTCTAAAGGTTTGAGATTAGTATCAATATGTAAAAACTTAACACATCTTAGACAACTGGCAACTGAATTCAATGATTTAAAAAACTGCAAAAGCTGCTTTGGAATTTAAATGAACTACTGTTAAATGACATCATTTGTGTCTTGTTTGCCTCCGATGTGGCAACCAAATTCTTGTCTGCTGCTCAGACTCTTACCATCTGCAACAACCTTCCATCATGTGCCCAACTGCTTAAGCATCTTACTGTTACTACAACAGATTCATTCCTCACTGCTGGCATCAAGCCACATTTCCAACATTTAATACAGTGTATCACAAACTGTGTGCCGTGACAGATTCCAGGTGTGCCACAAGATACCGGCATGGAGGAGAGGCGCTGGCATCAGCACCAGATGATGCGTACAGGATGTGCTTCTCACGGCGAGAGGCACGTCTTGAAGGCAGTCAGCCGGCTCCTATGACTCTCCTCCTCTCCCTGCACCTCCCCTCCTCCAGGATCCCCTACTGGCAAAGTGACAGGTTCAGGGTCGCGGCCAAAGAGCCTGTGCGCATGCACAGATAAATCGACGCATGCACGCAACACCATTGCGTTGATGTCCGTGCACTGCCGGATGCCTTCCGGCAGCTGCACCGAGTTTAGTGTGCTGCAGCGCCGAAACAATTTCCGGGACACAGATTTAATAGATACTTATTTCCTATTTATCCACTACACAGTGTAGGTTTTCTTCTACATCCATGTCTGAAAGACAATCTAATTATTTTCCTATAGGATGTAGAAACACAGGCAACTGAATCTTTGGGAAGGTCCAGATCGAAACGAAAGGCTCTATTTGTGATTTATAAACAGTTGTACAGAATATTGTCCCTTTTTATGCTTTAATACAAAGCTTTAAATGTAAAATCACCGGTGTTCGAAGCTTGTGCGAATGAGGACAGAGTCCATGGAGACGGGGCAGGGACAAGGACAGAGCTTGCAGTGACGGGGCAGGGATGGCAACGGAGCTTGTAGGGATGGAGTGGGGACGGGCACAAACTTTGTCCCAGTGTCATTGTATAAAACCCACCCCCCACTGCTGCCAACAACTTGTGTTAATTATACCGCTGAGAAGATTTATTGAGGGGGTGGGGGGGAGGACGGTCCAGGTTTTGAAAAGCGTTGAAATCAGGGCCACATCTGGAGAGCATAGACGAAGCAATGACATCATACGCATGCGGTCCCAAACAGACAAGGTTTGTGTGGCAGGGCAGGGTGGCGCTGGAGGCAGAATCGGACAGGGCCACGCATACTCTATTTTGGGT
Source organism: Geotrypetes seraphini (assembly GCF_902459505.1). NCBI lineage: Eukaryota > Metazoa > Chordata > Amphibia > Gymnophiona > Dermophiidae > Geotrypetes > Geotrypetes seraphini. The sequence continues at coordinate 145,542,560 of NC_047092.1, forward strand.
TCATAGACAACAACGCGGAGGACAAAGGGGCGCGCCGACAACTGAGCGCAAGACGGAGGCGCGCGCCAAAGAAAATTACTGTTTTTAGGGGCTCCGACGGGGGGTTTTGTTGGGGAGCACCCCCAGTTTACTTAATACAAATCGCGCCGGCGTTGGGGGGGGTTTGGGGGGTTGTAACCCCCCACATTTTACTGTAAACTTCACTTTTTCCCTAAAAACAGGGAAAAAGTGAAGTTTTCAGTAAAATGTGGGGGGTTACAACCCCCAAACCCCCCACAACGCCCCCACAACACGGCGCAATCTGTATTAAGTAAAGTGGGGGGGTTCCCCCTCACGCCCCCCGTCGGAGCCCTAAAAACAGTAATTTTCTTTGGTGCGTGCATCCGCGCTGCACTCAATTGTCTGCTTGCGCCTTTGTCCCAGCGCGCTTTTGACCTGACACCCTATTTTGAGGCAAAATCTGGTAACCCTATCCACAATGAATATGCATGAAATAGATTTTCATATAGGGGTCCTTTTATCAAGCTGCGGTAGGGGTTTAACGCATGTAATACCGTGCGTTAAACTGCCTGCCGCGTTATTCTTCAATTTAATTACTCTTTTCGTTAATCTTGGATCCAAAGTTGAGGACTAGTGTGTGATTAAGATAAGAAATGTTTTCTTTTTTCCTTTATACTTTGATCCATTATTAGGATTGGAAGTTGACCTAAATGTTATATTTTCTTGATTATACTTTCTGTACAAGTTATGCTTGATAATAATGTAAAATCTTATAAATAAATAAATATAAAAAAAACAAACAAAAAAAAAACTGTCTGCCGCGCTAGCCGCTAATGCCTGCATTGAGCAGGCATTAGTTTTTTAGCCGGCCGCGGGGGTTAGCGCGTGATAAAATGTCCGACACGCTAGCGCGGCTTGATAAAAGGAGCCCATAGTGGAGCTAGAGCATGCAAATTTATTTCAAGCATATTCTATGTGGATAGTCTGAAAACCTGATTGGCTTGTCCTGAAGACTGGGGTGAGAATCCAGTCTTTTGACTTTGCATGCATACTCTTGATTTCTTTTTTTTTTTTTTTTTAATGTACTGTTTTTTATGTACTGTTTCGGTCTTCCTTTCCCAAGTTGAAATAGCTAGTTTGTTTTACAGCACATTGCAATTTTAATAAACAAAATATTTCATCTTTCTCAAATATTTTTTTTATATATGGTATGATAACAGTAAATCCAGTGCAGGAAAGACAGAGAATACCTGCTGCCTAGCCCCATGACCATACTACTGATTTTCGAAACAAAAGACTGCAAAATGAGAGAAAGTTAAATAAAGCAGACTCGATACAAGAAAGAAGAGAAACTCTGTCAGCACTCCAATACTGCCGCAGCACAAAACCCCTTGCAATAGCTTACTTGCCTGCTTCCAAGCTCTGCTCTCTGCGCCATTGAAATGATCAAGCTTTTGATCGAACCAGTGCTCCTCCACAGAGGGGAGAAGAGGAACAGGCTTTCTGCAGCGCCTGGGAGAAAGAGATGCCGAAGATAAGCACAATCCTGCATACAGCAGAAGCCCAGCCAGTGTAGCAGCCATGCTTTTACAGAAAGCAGCCACAACTGCTGAAGGAGGGATCAGATGACTATTCAGCTGATATGAAGTATCAGCTGACATGAAGTATCAGCTGATCAAGGAGTGGCAAAGTCTTGAGGTTGCAAGTTTTTTTGTTTTGACATTTAAGCATAGCTGACAATATTTAAAGTGACTCAGACAGGTTGCCTAACTGGGGTGGTTGCCCTTGAGCACTTGTCTTTAATGTCTGAGAAAATCCTCACTCAGACTTTTCCTTCTGGAAGCTTTCAGTCCATATCTGGATGTGCTTATTGACTGAACCTTGATTCAAAGCTACTGTTTAACTTACATGGAAATCCAATCCATGAATTTAAAGAAGTTTCTAGTAGAAATATGGGCTTGTTAGTACACCTTAAGGCCCTGATTCTCCAAAGTGCATCCCGATTTTAGGCAGCTGTAGGCGTCCTACAGCTGTCTAATCAGCCAATCGGGATGCACATTTTTTTAAAAAAAATGCTCCCCAGGCAGGCCTGAAGGCGCCTCCGGGAGCCTAGGGAGTCCCGCAAGATGCCTAAGCTCGTCTAAGGGCCTTAGGCGGGCCTTAGGCTGAACCTAGGCGGCCCTACGCGTCTCCCTAGTAGATGAGAAGCTTAAAATGTAGGCCAGCAAAATGCTGGTCTACATTGTAAGTAGACGTGGCCGCTATACTTATCGCAGCAAGGGATCTCTCTGCCGCTATAAGTATAGCGGGCCGCGGCCTGTCCGATCGCTGGGAGGAGGGTGCCCAATCCCTCCTGCCCGAAGACGCACCCTCCTGACACTACCGACCGCCCCCCCCCCGACATTACCGATCCCCCCCCCGACAATATCGGTCGCTGGCAGAAGGGTGCCCAATCCCTCCTGCCCGAAGACGCACCCCCCCCCCGGCGCTAACAACCCCCACTCCACCAAACCTGTTCTTACAGATGGGTCTTGCACGTCGAGCAAGCTGGCACGCCTCGTCGAAATGAGGCGGGCCCACCCATTCCCGGCCCATCCCGCCGAAGCCTAAGGCCTGATTGGCCCAGGCTCTAGAAGCCTGGACCAATCAGGCCTTAGGCATAGCGGGTCCGCCCATCCCCACTTAATCTAAGGCCTACAGCTGCCTAAAATCGGGACGCACTTTTAGAGAATCAGGCCCTAAGTGTACAAGTGTGATAGCAGTGTTAGTCCACTGTTTGAGATAATACTGTATAGAATTAACCCTTCTTCAGAAATAAGCAAATGTTGACAGCTGCCAGTATATGTAATTGATGTTTCACTTATTTATACTTAAAAGACACCAAAATATAAGTTGGGCGTGCTCTAGGACATTGCAGGAAATTTAACTCCCTAGACTTTACACCAAAAATATATAAACCTCAAATTAGAGAATGACACGGTGACAAAATTCATCACCGTTCCCGTCCCCGCGGATAACCGCGGGAAACCATTTTCATGTCATTCTTTAAGGAGAGAGGAAAGAATCAGAGTATAATTGGGCACAACCACTGATCCGCAAGCTTTGCTTTGAAGAATGCTGGTGTAGAAGAACCAAGGTTGAAATAGACACTAGAAAATGACATGGGATTATTTCCCGCGGTTATCCACGGGGACGGGAACGGTGATTAATTTTGTCACTGTGTCATTCTCTACCTCAAATCTAAATTTTTAAGATAAGGAGCACCCTCAGTGTGAGTTTGAAAGCTTTAAAGAGCGACTCAAAGAGCAGCTCTAGTGCTTAGAATAGCAAAGCCAGCAAACACTGAGCAGAGATTACCACTCACTGCCAGCCGCACACCATCATCTGGATGCTCCTGTGTGCTTTAAAGTGCAAGTCAAGTGCAAACAATGTGCATTAAATAAATATATATAAAAGTGGAAGCCAAAAAGTTCACTGTTCTGCAATGCCCTGAATGCCTAACCCACTGACCTGAACAGAGAGTGAAAAAATTAGTCGCTTGTATCTCCAGTTACTTAGCTGAATAAAGGTGCTGTAGTCAAATAGTAGCAAGGAGAGTTCATATACTGGCAGTTGTCGACATTTGCTTATTTCTGATCAGGAGAAGAAGGGTTACCTTAGAAAGCTAATTAAACAATGCACTAAGGCCCCCTTTCACTAAGCCACGGGAGCGAGTGCCGCATGGCAAATGCTCCAGCGCCCTATTTAACGCATCAGCCCATGCTTAGTAAAAGAGGGGGAAGTAAGTCCAATAAAAAAGGTATTACCATTATTCCTTTTGCTTTTACTTGTATTTAATTCTATGTATTATCTTAGTACACTTTAAAAATGTATAAGTGAAATCAATTTAATCTACGAGGGATTTTCAAAAAGTTTCCGCGCTTTAATTTTTTTAACACTATTTATTACATACAAAAGCAAATTACATCACTTTTCCACATAATCACCCTGTTTTGCAATACATTTTCCCCAGCGTCCTACTAACCTCTTCATGCCGTCAAGTTAAAAAAATATATAAATAAATAAAAGTGCGGAAACTTTTTGAAGATCCGTAATATAAATTAATGAGCATCAAGTTGATTTCTGCATATAACAAAGTTCTAATTCATCTTAAATAATTTTTTAGTAACAAACATGTTTGAAAAGCACTGAAAACAATATCTTACAGTTAGAAATACAGTTCTGTAGTTCTTCTTTTTAGAAACCCAATAAAAAGTTTTGAACAAAAAAAAAAGTTAGAAATAAAATCTAACCACAAATATTTCTGGTCAAAATTAAGTCAGGTGTAGTCAGTGGTCATTTTCTGCTGATATGACCACTTATATGAGTATGACTGAATATTGGCTGGGACCTACAAAATAAAGGTCAAACTTGCCCCCCCCCCCAATTCTGTCCCCTGACAAAGTCAGATGCCCCTCCCTCCTATCCCCTTCCTGAACAAAATCTGATCTTCCCTTCCTCTCGCTCGCCTGAATAAAGTTCAGCTTCCCCTCACAGCCTTCCCACAAAATTGCAGCAGGTCCCCCTGGGTCCACTTTTCCAGACATTGTGGTCTAGTGGCTGTCAGGATAAGCATGACTATTTACAGCTTCTGATGGAAAATGGCCTCTGTGACCTCTAGTGGAAGTCTTGCAGTACTACTGCTTGAGGCTGACACATAGAGCTGAAAAGGGGGCTAACCTCCTATGAAGGAGATTTAGGACCTGCCCTGCTCTGCCCATAACTCTGCCCCGCTCTGATTATAACTCCACTCCATCCACCCCACCCATAACCCTGTTCCACCTCGCTTACAACTCTGCTCAATCCCACCTACAACTCCACCCAGCTCTGCTCACAGAGGCACCAGCAACAGACTCCCCTTCCTAAAATGTCTTCTCCTGCTGCCGCTGGTCCCATGAGACCAGCAACATCAGGAGATATTTTAGAAAGGCCTCTCTTGCTGAAGCTAGAAGGGAGGCCACTCAGTGGGAGATCCTGGCTTCTATGTGTGGTTGATGGCCCACAAAAGTGGGAGTCTCCTGCTGAAAGTGGGAGACTTGGCAGGTCTGGACACATAGCGGCAGTACTGCAAGACTACTGCTAAAGATTGCAGCAGCCATTTGCAATTAGGAGCCACAAGGGGCAGAAATAAGTGGAATTCTATCTAGCGCCATTGGCCATTGGACCACCAGGCCTGTAATGGTAGACCTAGGGGGAGGCCTGCTGCAATGGGTCTAGGTTGATTCATCATGGCCGATTCAGCGAGGCCAGTTCAGCGCGGCCATTTCATTGTGGCCTTTCAGCACTGAATTGACCACGAGGCATGGTCCCTGTCATCTGTGCCTCTTTCTTCTGCTCTCCCCAGTCCAGTGTGTCTTCCTCTGAGGTCGCCCACCAGTATTCCCGCAGCTTGACTTCTCACCCTCTCAGTAGGATTACCAGATGTCCCGATTTTCCCGGACATGTCCTCCTTTTGAGGACATGTCTGGGGGTCCGGGCAGCTTTTCAAAACCGGGCACTGTGTCTGGGTTTAGAAAAGCCTCCCTCAAAATTGCCGTTGGGCAGGAGGGCAATGCAATGACATCACGCGCACTCGCATTGTGAGTGACATCATCGCGTCGCATGCGCACATGCGCAGATGCTCTCCTGCCCGACCAGAGCAGGCAGTAGGGGGGGTGGCTAGGGTGGGATTGGGGGCGGTACTGGGGCATGATGGGGTGGGGATAGGTGAAATTGGGCAGGCCTTGGGCGGGTCTAAGGGGTCTGGATTTTCCAAACGGGAGGGTACAGCGTAGGAATTACAGGCAAACACGCCCCCAAAGAGGTTTCTATGCCCCTACACCTCACCAAAATTCTACCCTCCCCCTCTCCTCCCAGTGCCCCGTCACCTCTCAGAATGGGACAATTCATTGTGCCCAGTTCATCATGGCTGTGATGAAAGGTCCCACAATGAATCGTCCCATTCTGGGCTGCAACTGTAGAGAAGAGTCAGGAGAGGGGCTCAAACTTTTCGGGAGGAGATAGGAGGGAGGGTGGATTGGACTTAGTTCAGTGGCAGGAGGGAGGGGGTTCGCACTTTGTTCAGAGGGATGTGAAGGGATGCCCACTCATAAAATGGCCGGTTTGTGCCCATATTCAGTGGCGCTGCCTGGTTAAGTGCTGCTGAATATTAGCAACTGCACGGCAGCAAGCAAGTGGCCTCTAATGGTTAGAGTTGCCACCTCAGCACCCAGAGATTGTGAGTTCAATCCCAGCCTGCTCTCTGTGACTCTGGGCAAGTCACTTAACCCTCCGTTGCCCCATGTGCCACACTTAGGGCTCCTTTTATCAAGCCGCGCTAGAGATTCAACGTGCGTAATAGCGCGCGTTAAACCGCAGGCTGCACTAGCCGCTACTGCCTCCTCTTGAGCAGGCGGTAGTTTATGGCCAACGTGGGGGTTAGCGCGTGATGAAACATCACGCGCGTTAACCCCGCTTGCGCGGCATGATAAAAGGAGCCCTTAGACTGTGAGCCTTTGGGTGAATCTCTTCATGAAAAGAAACAATTGGCAGTCCGTACTGTGAGGGAGAGAAAGTTATTTGGACCATACCTGGTGCATATTTTTCCTGACACCAATTTAGGGGTCCTTTTATCAAGCTGCGGTAGGGGGTTTAACACGCGTAATACCGCACGTTAAACCACCTGCCGCGCTAGCCACTAACACCTGCATTGAGCAGGCATTAGTTTTTTAGCCGGCCGCGGGGGTTAGCGCGTGATGAAATGTCCAACACACTAACCCCGCTAGCGCGGCTTGATAAGAGCACCCCTTAGTTTTATAGCCGCTGAAGTAGGGTTATCATATTTATGAAGACAAATAAAGAGGCCACATGGCCCCACCCCTGGTTCCACCCCTTCCCTAGGCAGTTGCCAGCTGTGTGCAGTCAGGGCCGTAGCAAGCTATAATTGCACCCCATGCGACTTGCCCTCCATAGTGCTCCCTTATCCTTTCTTGCGATGCCCCCACCCTCTCCCCCATGAAATGTCAGACTTTCAGTTGTGAGTTTTGTACTTTATTCAAAGTTGAAAATGCAATTTTTTTTTTCTACCTTTGTTGTCTAGCCATTTAATTTTTCTAATCATGTTGATCCCAATCTCTGCTTTCTGCTTTCTTCTGTCTTCTCTTAAGTTTCGGTTTTGTGTTCACTTGTGATTTTTCTCTCTCTCCCTGTCTTCTTCATCTTCGTCACTAGATCCATCTCTAATGTTGTTTTGTTTCCTCTCGGCATGCTTCAATTTATTTTTCTCCCTCTCTCTATTCATTTTTACTCTATTGTCTTCAATTTCCCTCTTTTTACTGTCTATCTACAGCTTTCCATCTCTTTTCTCTCACACCACACCTCTTATTCCCCAGTCTTTCACTAACTCTATCCTCTACCCCTTTCCATCCAGCATGTCTTTCCCTCTCTCTTCCCACATCCATCCCGTGTGTCGCCCCTCTCCCTCTTGGGTCTCTCCTCTCTTTCATTCAGCGTCTCCCCTCTATCTCTCCACATCCTTGAACAAACATTGAAGTAACTGAGCTGAAACTTGCGGGGTGATCCAAGCACGAAGAGGAAGACCTGCTCACCAGTGTACAAAGTCAAGGACTGGATCCAGACTAGGACAAAATGGTTTTGGCCTGGAAGCTTTTATCTTATTTCCTGAGTCCAGATGTATTTAGTATCCTCTCAAGTTTATTAATTTTTGATATCCCACAAATCATGTAACGCTAAGCGGCATATATAAAATATAAGTACAAATAATTAAAAATTGAATAAAAACTAAATAAAAACATTCAAACAACAAAATAATTATAAAACAATATGTAACACAGGAGGATAAGAGAAGAAATATAATTTATGATAAAAAAAGTATAGGGGAAAGATAGCACATGAGGTAAAGGGGTCTATATGCTTCGTCTAGTGAGACTGATATTACAGATTATAAGAGCTGAAGCTTATAAAAAAGCATCGGAAAATAGAAAAGTTTTGAGATCTTAAAAATATAGAGAGAAGTCTGAAGTCAGAAATTAGTAGGAAGAGTGTTCCATAATTCTGGATCCTGAACGGAAAATATTGAGTTGCGTACTGAATCAAGAAAATTTTTTCTAAAAGTAGGAACTACGAAGCGATTGTGATTTAGGGATCTTAGAGTTCGAGATGGAGTGTCAAAAATTTACTGAGAAATAATGGTGTGTCTGTGGAGCAAATTTTGAACACTAATAATAGAGTTTTGTATGTAATTTGATGTGATATTGGTAGCTAATGTGCCGATTTGAGTAGAGGTGTTACATGATCGCATTTTTTATGACCTTAAACACGTTTTTATGGCTGTATTTTGAATTAATTGAAGCCTTTTGTGTTCTTTAACGTGTATGCCCTTATATAATGAGCTGCAATAGTATAAACCCAACCATGTCCTGGAGGACCACCAGGCCAGTCGGGTTTTCAGGATAACCCTAATGAATATGCATGGAGCAGATTTGCATGCCTGGCACCTCCATTATATGCAGATCTCTTTCATGCATAATCATTAGGGCTATCCTGAAATCCCGACTGGCCTGGTGGTCCTCCAGGACAGGGTTGGGAACCACTGGTATAAACGACTAATGACAAGAGTATGAACCAAAACATTAATAGCAGAAGGATGAAGTAAAGAGAATATCGATCAAATACGTCCTAGATTAAAGAAATAGCTTCGTATAACTGAAGAAATCTGTGTATTATATGAGAGGTAAGAGTCTAAAATTATTCCTCCTCTCTCCCAGTGGGTCCTGACTCCAAGCTGGCCTCTCAATCTTTTTTGAAGGTTTCCTACCTTCCAACCTCTCCTCAGGCCTCGGTGGCTGCTGGCATACAATGCACTGTGTCTGTGCATGAGGTTATAGGGAGAGACTGAGAGGATGGTCCAGCTTGAAGCACAGAATGCACCAGTACATCAGGTGACCAGCCACAGCAGGCTCCAGAGTGACTCTTGATGCGATTTTTAATTTTCAGCAGGTTGCTGCCATGCCCCTGAAATGGCAAAACCCAGACAAAAAGAAGCCGCCCAGATGACCCGACAGAGCGCTAAAAAGAGGGCATAGCTAAGGAAACCTGGACATATGGTAACTCTACCCTGCAGCAGCCCAATTAGAGTTAAACTTAGCTAAATCGGGCTACCCCCCCTCCTACAACTGTTGTTAATTATCGGTGTTTGGATCAACTTCTGTGGCTCAATCTGCCATTCGTTTCTTGCCCCTCTGGCCCTTGTGGACTGACTGCCCACCTGTTTTCTTGAACCATCTCTGCATGAAAAGGCAGTTAATAAATCCCAATAAATAAATTGAATATTGGCTCCTTTCTGTCTACCCAATGTTATTGAAAATAAAAACCAGCTAAAAAATAGGCCAATTTTTATAAAGCTTTACAAATCTAAATAGATGTTGCCCACATAAAACTGACTTTTGAAAACTGTCCAGCCTTACTGTGGGTAAAAGTGTGCATGCAGTGATAAAGGATGCGTTCTTTTACCCATGGAAGGAACAGATGCTCCTGGAGCATGTACAAGGTTATATATTTATTTGCATTGTTTCATACGCTATTCACTCATCATGGCTCAAGGCAGTTAACCATAAAAAGAGTAGATATTGAGCCAGTGATATTTCTAGTTATTTAATACTGGGCCATGTCCGGGCACCAGCACTGAAAATCTGTGTCTATGCTGTCAGCTATCTTCTTTGCAACATTCAGTACTTAACTGCCTAGGCGACACCACAAAAAGATAGGACTGTCCAATTGGCTGCTTAACTTTGGGGGTTAAGTGCTGGATATTGGCACTTAACTGCATAAGTGCCGACTCCGCCCCCAGACAGCCCACGTTCAAAGGCACTTGCTTTATGGCATGAAAACACCACAAAGCATACCAGGATTTGTCGTGTGGTGTAAAATTCTAAAGCCTGTGAATGATATGCTTTAGTGATTTGCACGTGTTTTGTGCTACAACAGCGGAGGGCGGTATTATGGAATGTGGGTTTTTATCCTCGCACTCTCCGGGTTCTCCTGACGAGAACACATGCGATGAGACCCGAAGATGATGATGATGTACGCCTATATTGTGCTCCAATAAGGCACACCCACGATATGTGTTCCTACGGTGTAGCTTTTCCCGGCACTGAAGGCGCTGCGATACCTTCAGTGTATTTAAATGACCTCACAACAACAACCCAATTGCTGTATATAATATATGTTTAATAATAATCAAAAGACAGCTTACATGGAAATAGCATCCAATAGGATGGAAAAACAACAGTTAGGCCAAACAGAGGGGAAACACAAAGTGCTGGCTTGTCTGAGATGCCCAAGCCATCTTAAGGCTAATCAGCAATTATGATGGCCCTTTTATAACCAAACTTAGGAGCCTGGGGTACAGAGTACTACATAGCTACTAATTACATGCTTAATTTCTATTTGATTGTCACACTTTGTCATTTTTAATGATTGGATGATTTACATATAGCAGCAATTGAAGCTTGGTGTCAAATATGACCTCTTTACTAAGGCCAATGATCCCTGAGGGTGAGCCCCCTCCCTCCTAAGCTTGATTGTAGTTGGCAACAGGTTCACCTGCAGTTCATGTCATTTTGACCTTGTCATCTTGACCTGTTATTGTGGCTTTCTTGTGACCCAAGCATTTCTTGGAAATTCTCTTAATAGAACAACTATTAAGTGTCAGCAGATAATTGTCAGCTTCTAGGGCAAAGATGAAGTTCTCTTGCAAAGTATCATTTGTGCTGAAAGAAATGCAGGCTCTGCACAGTTCGTAGGTCTCATTGTAAGTCATGTTTCAGTAACATAATTTCTCTCCTGATGGGATTCCTGAGGGTCTTTGCCCCTCATTTCTTCCTCAGCACATGTGCACATTTACGCCTCTTTTTGTGGACTGTTCTGCACTCGTGCCAATCGCTATCACCAGCGACTGATCTCATGTAAATTTTGTGACCCTCTGCGAATCCCCTCGAATTTCATTTGCATGCGTGTTTTTTTGAGAATGGCTCATATTTGTTTTGAATCATTAAATTTACAGCCGCTACAGCGACCCATCAGATTTACTAGTGATATTAGAGAATCTGGCCCTCAGTTTTCAGGGAGAGACTCTATAGAGAGATTCCCTTTGAAAATGAGCCATTGCCCATGGCTATTTTTAAAGCTCCATGATGATTTTGAAAATTGCTCCTATTAGCAAATTAGGAAATAAAAATATTATTGGTATATAAAAATCCCTCCATGAGTGGACTGAATCCTTGGTCACATATGATATAGCTTTTAGCTTCATTTTTAACACATATCATGAATATGCTGCCTTTTCTGTATATCCATAAACTTCATATCATAAACATCCGGTTAAATATAATATTCACCCATTCATAAATGAATATACATAAGGAAATACTTTGATACTCGATCCTCAGAGGGTTGATCTTCCGTTGGTTCAGGTGAACAGAGCTCACCGAACCCAATCTTCATAGGATCTCATGGGATCAAAATATAACGTTTTTTTATAGATATATTTTTTTCTTTCAATTCTTTTGATATAAATAGTGAGTATAAAACTTTCACTTAACTTGTGAGATTTTATTTTTAAGATAGGAGTGCCTCCACCAACATGTCCATGTTTCACACACCTTCCTCAGGGTCGAGGCTCCCTTATTTATATCTGTAAAACATTAAACGTACTTAAATACCAAGCATTCACCCAATCCATAATTTTAGATAATCTTAATTAATTTCATATGGCTAACCAAGCACCACTACTTATATCATAATAATAATAATAAATTCCAGCTTACTGTCTTGTTCAATAGAACTCGCTCCGTTCGATATACTATCATTCTGATTTTAGAGCGTCTGTCATCATTTCCGGTTTTTTAAACCCTTGAGAGGACCACCCCCCAAGCCTTGCATCAGAAAACCCACGAGGGACTATAGATAAAGTCACACTAAGGACATCCAATCGATCTCCTCGTTTAATCCATTGGGAGATAAAGCATCTAGCAAATAGATCCATTTCTGTTCTTTTATATTGAGAGCTTTTTTATAATTCCCACCCTCCTTCCCTATTTTTACAGAATCAATAATACGCCACTTTATATCAAGCCAGGAATGTTTCTTTTGGACCCAATGGTTTACTATGGGTGCCGTATCAGTTACCGTATGAACTCTAGATTTATGTTCATTCATACGTGTCTTGATTGAACGCTGCGTTCTGCCTACATAAATCTTATCACAGGGGCACTGAATAATATAGATAACATTGGTGGTGTTACAGTTAGTTACTTCTCTAGATGGTATAACCCTTCCCGTCGTGGGATGTGTGATAAAAAAGCTCTCATGCATCTCAACCTCACTCCTCTCAATATAAAAGAGCAGAAATGGATCTATTTGCTAGATGCTTTATCTCCCAATGGATTAAACGAGGAGATCGATTGGATGTCCTTAGTGTGACTTTATCTATAGTCCCTCGTAGGTTTTCTGATGCAAGGCTTGGGGGGTGGTCCTCTCAAGGGTTTAAAAAACCGGAAATGACGACAGATGCTCTAAAATCAGAATGATAGTATATCGAACGGAGCGAGTTCTATTGAACAAGACAGTAAGCTGGAATTTATTATTATTATTATGATATAAGTAGTGGTGCTTGGTTAGCCATATGAAATTAAGATTATCTAAAATTATGGATTGGGTGAATGCTTGGTATTTAAGTACGTTTAATGTTTTACAGATATAAATAAGGGAGCCTCGACCCTGAGGAAGGTGTGTGAAACATGGACATGTTGGTGGAGGCACTCCTATCTTAAAAATAAAATCTCACAAGTTAAGTGAAAGTTTTATACTCACTATTTATATCAAAAGAATTGAAAGAAAAAAAAATATCTATAAAAAAACGTTATATTTTGATCCCATGAGATCCTATGAAGATTGGGTTCGGTGAGCTCTGTTCACCTGAACCAACGGAAGATCAACCCTCTGAGGATCGAGTATCAAAGTATTTCCTTATGTATATTCATTTATGAATGGGTGAATATTATATTTAACCAGATGTTTATGATATGAAGTTTATGGATTAATTCCGGTTATTAGTATAGCCACCAGAGTAATTCTCTAATTTTCTGTATATCCAGCATGCCTAGGGTCTCCCTTCATGAGTTACACAGTTTTTATTTAAATTCTGGAGTGAAGGAAGGACCCTATTTATTTCTGATAAAATCTGTATAAGATTACACTAAACTAAACTAAACTAAACCTTAAGTTTGTATACCGCATCATCTCCATAAAGATAGAGCTCGACATGGTAAAACTGCAGTTTCTTGCAGGTTGTAATCAATGTTTAAAATCATGCATATGATGAAGTAGAATTTAAATATTAACATTTTAATCATCCATTTGCAATTAGGGTCATGATGCATATAACAGTGTTGTCTGATTTCAGGGATTCTTCATGGTTGGACATTAGTACTACTTGTTACATGACTCATTCTAAAAGATCACAAATTACAAAAAGGGCCATAATGACTTTTAGACTCAACAGTTTTAGCCATAAGGTGGCGCTGGTGTACTGTTATTTTACAATGTTTATTACTGAACCTCTGCAGTTTCATCAAAATCAGAAAACAATGGGGCATTCTATCTTGGGGATTCTATTAAAACAGATGAATAACTCATTTTTAATTTCAGGATGGAAAATCCCCATAATATCAAATGTTGCTTGTGCATTCTTGTTCAAACTCTGGTTGAACTACTCTAGAAGAACATAGAAAAAAATGCAATTATAGAAAAAAATGTGTCAAAATATATTTTGACGATCCTCCTGCTTCAGGTTAAATTGGTGCCGCTTCTTTACAGATATCATGAGAGCCTATTTACAAATGTGTGAAGGCAAATAATTGCTCATTAGTAAATAGGCCCCGTTGAGATCAGAAAGGCCTGTTTACAAAGAATGCATGTTAAAATTAGGGATGGGCTGTTATTTGAAATGAATGTTGTTCGCTGATAATACTATGCACTATTTGCAATGGGGGAAGGGGTAACTGAATAGGTCACTTAAAGATAAGCACCTAAAAATGTGAGCTAAGTGTTGTAAGGCCCTCTTGTGAGTGTCCCTGGGTTGGGGGTGACCTAGCCGAAGTCTCCCTCGGGCATTCTCTGTCGAGCTCTGGAATAGTTGGCATCTAGTGCCTCCACCTGGGGAAGAAAGGTATTAGTGTGTGGGCCTTCCCTCCTTTCCCCCAAGAAACAAACAAAAAAAAAAACCAGTTGTGAACAAGGTTGGCCGAAATGTTAAAGTTTATGAACTATTTATGAGATGTATTTGTGATAATCAACTTATTACGTCTTCTGAGTGAATGATTTTCAGTAAGCAAACTACTAAATAATCTTTAAACTGTGCACTTGAACCCAGTAAATCTCCTTACCTTTAAATACATCTCCCCGGTCCTTTACTAAGTATTTTTATTGGAGCAGTGGTATCGAACATAATTTAGATATATGAATAGTACCGTTTTTGGTTCAATAATCCAAATATTTCCTGATATATCTCAGACGACACAAAAGAGAAGACTACAGACCAAGGATTTTGGCATTGGGTGCATCCTTCATTTTGAAATTCCCTGCCAAATGTTGTGTCTCACTAGAAGGGAGTTCTTTTTAAATCAAAACAACTGTTAGAGTTTATTGTGGCTAAAGAAGTGGGGGGTGACTATTTGCTCAATAATTGTACCTGCTGAGGGTTGTCTTTCTTCATTCTATCCCGCCCTAATAATATAATTTTTCTTCTTTCTTTGTTCTTGGATCATATACATATAATTGGTGGACTAAATAATGAATGTTCATTTCCTAATATGTTTGGTCAAGGGTAAACTGTGCTCTTGAACCCAGTTAATCTTCTTACCAATGTAGTACTTTTAAATACATCTCCCTGGTCCTTTACTAAGTATTTTTATTGGAGCGGTGGTATAACATAGGCCCCCCTTTACTCCGTCTCGGAATCTTTTTCCTTGGCCAATGTCACCAGGCCCATCAGATTTCATTCTACTTCTGGAACACTCTGTACAGATGGCTGCCTGGTGTACATTGAGTTCTGAGTCAATCTGGTTTGTCTAGTCTCTGCTAAAGGAAGATCTATGTCTAATTTAGGCGTAAGGATTTACACCAGGTTTCAATAGTGTTAATTTATTTTTGGGTGTACAAATTTGGGTGCAATTTACTGAATTTAGCCCTAAACATGTAAGCAATGTACGCATACCACTATCTGTACAGGCTCTGAGGCTGCAGTGGTAAACATCTAGTCATGTGTGGCATATAGACAGCCCCTGCCAGCAACAACTTGGATATCCATGTGCCTGTGGGCCACTTCAATCAGAAAGGACGTACAGTCAGATATGAGACATCCAAGTCAGGGCGTCTCTCATTTCAGGAGTATTGTAGACTACAGTCTGCTGACATAAAGGCTGTTCTAAAACGGTGGCGTTGCCTTGGATTTAGCCTTAGGCCCACCCAATAGCTGCTAGTGATCCCCAAGCCCTACCAGCTAAAAACTTCTGAAACCTCTCACTCCCACATGCCTTAAACAGCAGATCTCAGCTCCACAACCTTGCTTCTGATGTACTCTGCCTATGCAGAAAGAGGAGGTTGTTTCAGAAGGAAGGCTGTGGGGCGAACATCTGCTCTCTAAAAAGGTATTGGGCGGTGGCTTGATACACCAGTGTGTATGTGTGTAGGGGGGGCTTAAGATACCAGAGTGCCAGGAGGAGGTCAGGTCACCCGGGTGGGAGAGGGAGAGATCTGCCCACCCAACTTGGGCCCAGGCTCATCCAAAATTGGGTATCTGGCTACATCCCTCTTCTAAATACAGAGAAATGGAGGCATATGCACCGATTGTGGGGGGCATACACATTCATTTAAAAAAAAAGATATATATAATATATTGACATTTTTCGAACCAGCACATAACAGGAACAGTTTCTTTTGCAATCTTAGAAATCCTGATGCTGTCACAATGACTGGTTTCCCTTTCCTGTATAGATTTGGAGGAGGACAAAACCACTGGGGGATTAAGAGGGCAACCTCCCCTAAACCCTCCAATAGCAGTTGTTTCTCAATCTTAAATATGCCTGCATGGATTAGACATGGGCATAAATTTGGACATGCAATTCTGGCCACCATATATAGTTTCCAAAGGATAGTACGCAAATGCTTAATGGTCAATGCATGTGGAGAGAATTCAATAAATGGCACTCAAAAATTGGCATCCAAAAATATTGCTGCTGAGTGCAATTCTATAAAGGTTGCATGTATTTTATTGAATTACGCTTGGCACCAATTCGGATCCATACTTTTAGGCACTGGACTTTACTTCTGCTAAAACCAGGTGTACAAGCCGGCGACTAAGTTAGGCGTGCTTAGGGCAAATTCTATAACTCTGTGCAAATCTGCAGAATATAGCCCTGGCCACGCCTCTTTTCAGATTCACATGAATCAAGTTAGGTGCCATGCTTTATAGACTGATTATCGGGCCCTTCAGTTCTAGTTACAACTGCCTCATTTATATGCGTAACCCTTTCTTGCCCAATGAGCATTAGGGCAGGGCAGGGCTGAGACCAATTTACACTGAAAGACCAATTGGCACAGTAATCCCCTCATCCAAGGAGCCAGTTAAGGCCTGAGTTGAGTTCTGAAGCAAAGAGTTTATTTAATTGGATTCTTAAGGCAAAATGATGGCACAACTTCAGCATAAACTATGCAGACAGAGATAGGTAAAATAATCTCAACAATTACACTCTCTGGTAAGGGTAATGCATTTGATAATTTGTCTTTCTGTGGTACATCCAAACTGGTTTACATATTATATGTGACCCGCTGAACAAAAATATAACAAAAGCGTGGCATATGACTTATTAATATCACATGATAGAGCTGTGCAAACTGTGTCTCCTAGATATCAGGTGTGCTCCGGCACACTGGGGAGGAGTAGAGGTGCTGGCACCTGCTGACTGCCTACAGAACGTGCCTCTCACGGTGAGAGACATGTCCTGCAGGCAATCAGCCGGCGTCAATGCCTCTCCTTCTCTCTGGCTCTCTTCCCTGCAGGCACCCTTTACTGGCGTCACGGGGCCCATCTGAAGGGCCTTTGCGCATGCGCGGATGTCAACATGATGATGACAGGCATGCATGCGACATCATTATGGTAACACCTGCGCACTTCCAGGTGCCTCGAGCTGCGTCCACTACCTTTAGTGTGCCGCAGCTCGAGAAACTTTGCGGGACACTGTGATGGAGGGATATCAGCTGCATACTCCTGCCAAATTTCAACCTCAGGTATGGACTGATTAGATCTTTACAAAATAAGAAACTTTTATAAAAAAATTTAAAAAATGTAATTAACACCAGAAATCACATACCCTTCTTTAGGTACCTTTTTAGGCATTTGTACTACTGTACTGCAGCAGTGAAAGGTGAGGCTATAGAACATGAAAAACACCAAAGTTGTGAAAAAATTTGACCCAATAGTATACAAAACTTTCCAAAATGAAAGCTGCCCAAATTTATCCCTCCAAACATTTGTTTCTATTATTTGTAACCCTGCTTGTGGTACATTTATGCTCTGTGGATCACATATACAGGTACTTCCTCTGTCCCTAGTAGGCTCACAATCTTATGTCCCTTGGACAATGGAGGGTTAAGTGACTTGCCCAGGTCACAAGGAGCTGCAGTGGGAATCAAGCCCTGTTCCCCTTGTTCTGTTTCTCAGTTTCTTGTATAAAACAAGTATATAGATTGTCTGTTCTAAGATGAGCAAATAGTGTGTGCTCTGTGGACTCAGATTCCCAGAATACTTAGCAGCTCTGGAAGAATGCTGACTGCAACTTAACTACACCACATGCTACAGAGAAAGTTTGTCTCCCCAATCTGTTTTTATACTTTGGGTTTGCTGGCCTCCTAACTTGAGTCTGTTAGTATGAATTCAGCTTGTGAGAGAAGCTAAAGTACATAGGGATTATGCAAAACATTCCTGACTTCCCCTAAGTAAAGGATGTGTCAGTAGAGTGTATGGACTTTGTAAAGAAGCACTGGTGTAAGATCTACAAACTGTAAGTGTCCATGCTTGTTCTAAATTTATATTTTTAAAAAGACTTGTTTAAGGAACATGGAGTCCAGACTTAGTAATATTTAGGCTACAAACTCAAAAGAGTTAAACTGCTTGACTATCATTCAGGGTATTGACAGGTCAAGACACCTCTAGTTTTTAACCTACCACACTAACCATTAGACTATTGCTCCATTCAGTGGGCATTCTCTCTTGGTAGAGGTTCCTGATAAAGATCTTTTTATAGTTTTACCTCTCTGGGCCAATCCTTCAGTTAAGTAGTGCCATGTCAGTTAAACAGGGCTCTCTGAGTCTTTCAATACAAAGTCCTTAGTAGATGGTCCCTCCTGCAATAGGAATTAAGCTATTGGTGGTTCTTTCTTCTTGTGGACCTCCCCTCCTTTTTCTTTCTAGAAGGGTCTGGTGGTGACCTGCTTCCTGTTCTAGCTTTCACCTCTGATCAGTGTGGCAGCCGATACTGCTCTGTACTCCTTTCTTGCCAGGTGCAGTAGCTGTGTTAGCCAAAGATCCTCTTCACCCTTGCTCAAAAGGTGCAGTGGCCAGGGAAGAACCAAAGTCAAGGAAACTCCCTCTTGGCTTGGCATATACAGCAGCACAGTTTCTCTTCAAGACCCTTTATATTACCACTGAATAGATATTGGAGATAGTCAGAACTACACCTGGATATTCAGTGCCAACATCCAGACAGTGGCAGATGCTAAATATCTTGGCATAACTTTAACACTAAGGTCGGTGCGTAAACACTAACCATGAAGCCGAGTTTCAATTTTGCCCTGTGTGTTTGTGTCCATGCATATTAGTGCTTTGGTCTAGCCATGTCTTCACTCACGAGAGCTTCCAGAGGGAAGAGGGGCAATGAGTACACTGAGGAGCAAAAAGGCATACTGATTTGTCCAAGGTTTTGCAGAGAGAAGTTTTGAATTCCTATCCAAGTCCTTTGCTTGCTCTTTAGCACAATTATTTTTACTTCTAGACCCAAATACTATCGACAGAAAAAAAGTACTTTGGAAAATAGATGGGTGAGGGGAGATAGGATTGAAGTCTACAAAATCCTGAGTGGTGTAGAACAGGAGGTACAAATGAATCGATTTTTTTTTTTACTCCATCAAAAATTACAAACACTATTAAGACAGTCAATGAAGTTTCAGGGAAATATTTTTAAAACCAAAAGGAGGAAATATTTTTTCACTCAGATAATAGTTAAGCTTTGGAACGCATTGCCAGATGATGTGGTAAGAAGGGTTAATGTAGCTGTTTAAAAAAAAAAAAAATGTTTGGTCAAGTTCCTGGAGGAAAAGGCCATAGACAAACATGGGGGAAGCCACTGCTTACCCTGGATTGGTAGCACAAAAAATAAAGTCACCACATACAGTAATATGCTTAGTAAAGTTAATTTTTACTTAGAACTCTGCTCAGAGACATGAAGGCTGATTACTCGGCCTCACCTACCAATCATTGCAGTGTTCAAAAAGAAAGTTTTTTATCTTCAATACTTTTTTTAAATGCGCTAGCTTAACTGCTATGCTAGAAATGATAATGTTTTCATATCTTATGAACTGTACCAAAAGTACTTATCTTTAAACAGTGACTGGTTCCGACGTGCACGTTTCGTTTGCTGCGTCAGGGAACCGACAATAACAGCTGAGTTTTAAAGCTGGTAGTGAAGTCACATTAAATTACAGAACTAGATATCTCAAAAAGGTATATCTTCTTGGTTGTTTGAAACAACCAAGAAGATATACCTTTTTGAGATATCTAGTTCTGTAATTTAATGTGACTTCACTACCAGCTTTAAAACTCAGCTGTTATTGTCGGTTCCCTGACGCAGCAAACGAAACGTGCACGTCGGAACCAGTCACTGTTTAAAGATAAGTACTTTTGGTACAGTTCATAAGATATGAAAACATTATCATTTCTAGCATAGCAGTTAAGCTAGCGCATTTAAAAAAAGTATTGAAGATAAAAAACTTTCTTTTTGAACACTGCAATGATTGGTAGGTGAGGCCGAGTAATCAGCCTTCATGTCTCTGAGCAGAGTTCTAAGTAAAAATTAACTTTACTAAGCATATTACTGTATGTGGTGACTTTATTTTTTGTGCTATCGATTTCTTGAGTCACTCAAGTAACCCTCATTGTGCAAGAGTTACCCCTGCACATTTTTGTTTTGACTTACCCTGGATTGGTAGCATGGAATGTTGCTACTATTTGGGTTTTTTGCCAGGTACTTGTGATCTGTATTGGCCACTGTGAAGATGGACTATTGGCCTGACCCAGTAAGGCTATTCTTATGTTCCTATTTACCTGCATATAGTATATATGTAAACTGATTTGATTGTACCCACAGAATGACAGTATATCAAATCCATGATCCTTTATACTTTGCTAAACCAAAAACTCATATTCAATGTACAACAGTACAACCATACATCTCTCATGTGCTGGCCCACTACTTGTTTATTAGGGATGGGCTGTCAGTTACAATGACATATTCCATGCCACTGCATGTTGTTAAACAACATTGAGCAGAAAAAAAAAAAAAATCACAACGTATTGCATTTTTGTTCACTGATAATAATGTGCCCTCATTGCAAATAGATCAAAAACAAAAACAAACTCCAAAAAACCTGCCAAAGAAACTTAATAAGATACCAGAAAAAGAGAGGCAGTAAAGATCAATCGGTCCTCAAAGAGACTGCTCACTGATCAAACACTTGTGAACACACAAATGGTGAGACTCCGAAGAGTAGTTAATATAATATAATTTAATTTAGTGAAGGAGTGCCCTCAGTGTGATAAAGCAGCGAAGGGAGCAATACTCCTACGCTCACATCACGAGACAAGGACAACCAGTCCCTGCCCCCACACCATCAAGGGGTACTTCCAAGGTGTGTGACATAAATCAATAAGTGCAAAAAATAAAGCACAAAGCAACAAACACAAGTGAGGTCAATCAACAGTCTCTTAGAGAACCTCCCCCAGAAAACTCCCACAAGAATCAAAAACGCCGACTTAGCTGGAGATAGGTGGTGAAACGGTCTCCCAAAAGCAAGAAGATCCGCAGGAAAACAAGGTCAACCAGGCATGGTTTCTGGAACAAAAACTCCCTTCCTCAGGAACCAGAATAACTAAACTCTGAAGACCATCGAGTCGGCTGGGGGAGGGCGGAGAGTGTGTGTTCACAAGTGTTTGATCAGTGAGCAGTCTCTTTGAGGACCGATTGATCTTTACTGCCTCTCTTTTTCTGGTATCTCATTGCAAATAGAGCATGCATGCTTGAACCATTGGAGTATGCAACTTTGCTTCTGAAATTAAAAAAATAAAATAAAATGAAGTGTAACCAAAAGCAAAACAGAATACACAATGTTACACTCAGCATGGGGAATGAAATGAATATTTTGGGGCTGCTCATACCTATTGAGCATCCCAAGCAGGCAAATGGAATAAATGTTTAACTAACTTTTTTTTTTTTTTTTAAATCTCAAACGCTCTTTCCTACCAAACTTTTAGGAAGTCAATCAAAACTTATATCTTTGACAAATTTCTCTGACTCCATTTCTGTCATGATGTACTTCTAAAACGCTTCCAGGAAAAATGTTATTAATCTTACCATGTTAATGTAATTTTGAAAGTTTTTTGTAATATCGCTGTCTGTATACAGTCTCTTCCTCTGTAAACCGCACTGAACTGTTTGTGGTATTGCGGTATATAAAAATAAAGTTATTATTATTATTGCTTATAAGGTTGCTTTTGTAGAATGACACATGCTACAGAATCTGAAAGTTTAAATGCCTTGGTTTAATTGAAATCATTATCACATTCCCGCAGACTTGCACAAAGGCAAGGTTTGGAAGAATGGCATACATGTTGGACTTTGAAGGACAACAGCAGTGATGGACTGTGAGTTTATCCGCACCATTCCTTTGCTGCAGAACCAGAAGGAAAAGTGTTGGCAGAACAGTTTGCATTGCATTTAAGTAATCGCTGGACTGCGTCTGCGGTTTTTGTTTTTAATAATCGTTTTTGAAGGTTGGCGTGACTCTTCGATGGGAGCTTCAGTGCATACTGTCGTACAGATCTGAAATAGAATGTAATGGGAAATCAGTGTAGAGGGCAAATAAAAATGAATGCTAGATATTTATTTGTTCAATCAAATAGTTAAGAGAAGTGAGTGCTTCAAAATACAATGGCCTAAAAGTTTTCAATGGCAAATACAGTGGCACCTCGGAATCCAAATGCCCCAGAACTCGAGCAACTTGGAAACCAAACTTTTTTAAATTAAATTTTGCCCCAGAATCTGAACGCTGCTTTGGAATCCGAACGTACGGGAACTGCAAGCCTTGCTCAGCCCAAAGCTTCCCCTCTGACGCAGTTTCCTGTTTCCTCCTGGGTGGTTTGCGTCAGAGGGAAGCTTTGGGCTGAGTAACGCTTGCAGTTGCCGTTGCCGATCTTGCTGTTTATGCTGGTGGGGGCTCGATTTTGCTGCCTATGCAGGTGGGGAGCCCGATCTTGCTGCCTATGCAGGTGGGGGGCCCGATCTTGCTACCTATGCCGGTGAAGGGCCCGATCTTGCTGTCTCTGCCAGGGGGACCCGATCTTGCTTTGAAAATCTGAGTTTGTGGGTCCAAGGAATGGATTAATCCAGTTTCTATTATTTTCAATGGGGATAACTGTCTTGGAACTCGAACTAGGTTCTGAAATGGATTAAGTTTGGATTCCAAGGTACCACTGTAGTTCTATACTGCCCTTTTTTCAAATCATTATTTACAACCAACAGCACCAAAAGGTTGTGGGAATGTGTGGTGCAGTGGTTAGAGCTACAGCCTTGGCACCCTGAAGTTGTGGGTTCAAATCCCACACTGCTCCTTGTGACCCTGGGCAAGTCACTTAATCCCCATTGCCCCAGGTACATTAGATAGAATGGAAGCCCACCAGGACAGTTTGGGAAAAATGCTGAGTACCTGAATAATTTGTAATCCACATAGAATTGTAGGATATGCAGAATATAAATTATTTTAAAAAAAAAGACAGTATAGTTTTATTTATTTGCTTGCAAGGATTAATAATTCTAAACAAGATATTTGTTTTCTGAATGAGCCTCAATTCATGCTTACTAAGACACTGTTTACTAGACAAGATGAAACATAGAAAAGCTTTGCTTGTTTTCAGTCTAGGAAATGAGAGAGGTTTTTGGATCTGGCTTTACTTATTCCTCTATTGTCTCTTACTCCATTAGAACAGAATGCTTGGTTTGACTCTCATGCAAGGTATCCAACGCTATCAATTCAAACCTTCAGACTGCTGTTCTCATTCTTTAACTTGGACATACAGTAGCAATTCTATATACTGTAGAGTTCCTATATATACTATAGTGTCTAGAGGCGGCCCAATTAGTCTATTCTATTAAAAAAAAGGGCACCAATGAATCTTGGATTCTAGAGATGCACACATAAAATAGTTATAAGTGTGTGCTCCGTCCATGCTCCACCCAGACCCACCCATGCAAATTGTGTGTGCTCCGCCCATGCTCCACCCAGACCCACCTACTGCAAATTGTGCCCTATCAAATATGAGGATTGACAATTAAGTTCATGAACTTGCCTCCGTGCGCTTACGTTGACAGCACTCTACAAACAACTCTGTAAGGTTTCATAACCTTGATATATCAGGATCTCACAGCTGTTTTCCTGTCGACGTGTGCCAGTATCTTGCTGAGTGGCGTTCACTATTGTAGCGTATTTTTGCACACCACTGCGAGAATGTTGGAGCTTGAATTAGAGCAATGAACAAACATAAAATTTCTTGTTAAACTTGGCAAGAGTGGAAGTGAAATCAGGGACATGTTAGTCCAAGTTTATGGGGATAATGCCATGAAGAAAACAGCAGTGCACAAGTGGATTAAACGTTTTTCTGAGGGGAGAGAAAGCGCTACTGATGAAGAAAGGTCAGGGTGGCCAGTAATGAGCGGAACTGATGAAACCATTGCAAAAATTCATCAAATTGTGTGTCAAAATCATCGGCTGACTATGAGAAGCATAGCAGACCAAGTGAACATCGATAAAAACAGGAAAATTTTCCCATGAGAAAGGTGTGTGCAAAAATGGTCTCAAAGGAGCTCACCAATGAACAAAAAAGCAAAGGAGAGCTGAAGTTTGCCAAGACCTTTTGAAGAGGCAAGACAATGTTTTGGGGCGTGTTGATGAAACATGGATGTACAAATACAACTCTGAAACAAAGTGTCAAAGTGTACAATGGAAGTCAGCCAACCAAAAAAGTTTCGACAGTCCAAATCAAGAGTCAAAATGATGTTGCTAACCTTTTTTTTGTATCAGAGGGATTGTTCATTATGAATTTGTACCAACTGGACAAAAGTTAACCAAGTTTACTATCTGGAAGTGCTGAAAAGAATACGTGAAAAAGTTAGACAAAAACGACCTGAATCTTTCGTCAACAACTCATGGTTCTTGCATCATGACAATGCACCAGCTCACACGGCACTGTCTGAGGTGGTTTTTACCCAAAAGATATATCAGGAATAATACTTCCTTTAACCCAGGTGTATTGAGTTACAAACAGAGTCAATTTAAATACACCGGGAAATCAAACACTTATACATCTATAAAGGTTACTAATTAGTGCTCAGAGAACCATTTTTAATAAGAGACCGTTGGGTGAGCAAAATTTGCCCACTACTAAAACGGCTCTTTTCTCAATCACTGCAATAAATGTGCCTTTAAGATGTTCAAAAACAGGTCTTCTTCTCATATGCAAAAACTTGCTTTATAACTTCAAATAAATGATAAACAGACTTAACTTTAGGTGCTTCAGAGAACCCTCTCCATAACAGGCATTTTTTGCTCCTGCACACACCGTATCTAGAACATAAAGTAAATAAATACCAATAAAATGCATAACGATTTACAACAATACTACTCAAGACAAAACTCATGGCACACTCTGACAACAGACCTGTTCCTGTTACACTTCCTCTACTATCAAGTTGCCGACACCCTAAACTCCTCCCCTTTTATACGTCAGTGAATAGTCAGTGATGTACACCTTCTAGAGACCTCCCATACATTCTCGGATGGCTATAAAAGGCCTTCAGCCCCTCCCACTGCATCCCAAGATACATTGGGAGGGTGTATCCCCGTCAATTGCAGCACATGACCCTATAGGCAGGAGGAAGTAAGCTTTCCTCCTACTGTTTGCTCTTCCGAAGGTTTTTTTGGGGGGGAGTTCTGGGGATGTGGGGGAGGGGCAGGAATGTTGGGGGGATATGGGGTGACAGAGATATCAGGGGATGTCGTGGAAGGTATGGGATATCAGGGGGATGTAGGAGATATCACGGGGATGTCGGGATGTCAGGGGGAGGGGTATAGGGCTCTGTGATCCTGCCAGGATGAATCCCCATCAGCTGAGCTGCCAGGAAACTCCTAAACTGACTCAGCTGATGGGGATTCCTTCTGCCGCGATCAGACATGGTAGTTTGTGGGTATGTCTACAAAACTTGCTTTTGTACATTTTTTGTGTAGATGTTTTTATTCTTGAAAATGGGCAAAAAGGTAGACGTCCTTAAAGACTATACTTATACCTTGCTCATTTTCAAAAATAAAAGATAGACGTTTGGCAGCTTTGAAAATGGACATTTTTCCTGCTGGATTTGTGGACTTAGACACATTTTTGACTATGCCCCTCCATGGGCTCCTTAAGAGCTTACTGATCTGCTCAAGCATGTGGAGGTTGCGACCCAGTTCCTGAGACGGTATGAACACGATCTGAGTATTCTGGAAAGAATTGTCACCAGCGACGAGACATGGGTGCATCACTGCGACCCAGCATGCAAAAGACAAAGCATGATGAAGTAAGGAAGTGGTGCTCACCTGGCTTTGGAAGCAGCCAAAAAACTTATTCTCTGCAGGAATGCAGAAGCTAGTTGAATGATACCAAGAAATCCACATGCCAGCCCCTATGGTTGAACTCCAAGATTCAAATTGGCAGTTATAAAATCATCTGAAAGCACTGGACGCAGGCAGGTATACGCACGTTGGATGATGTGATATCGAATGGAAAGATGCTTGAGTTTTCACGGCTGCAACAATCATTTGGTATTTCAAAGTCTCAAACATTTAAATGGTTGCAGTTGAAGCAGGCTATTCATAAGGGGTTCCCTGAATGGCAGTATAGTTTGCCATTCCTGTGCTTCCAGATAGACTTCCTAAGTCATCAGGCTGCCCAGTAGTATAAATTAATATCTGATTTTTTGAATAAAAAATCAAAAACTTGTTTTAGAGACATTTGGAGTATTGAGACAAAGCAGCAAATTTCTGCATCTCAATGGCCACGAATTTGGAATTGGAGGATGAGATGTACAGCATCAGCATCTATGAGACAGACTTGTTTTTTCTTATTGCATAGATATTTTTGAACTCTGGTTAGGTTGCATCGGTTGGATAGTTTGAAATCTAACAGATGCTGGCATTATCATCTTGACATAGGGATGTTAGATCATTTGCTTTATTATTGTCTTTTGATACTCAACTTCTGGAAAACCATTTGGGGGACAAATTATTTTGATATTGGAAGTCCCACTATCAATATCATATGATATAATATTATTTGAAACGACATTGTTCACTAAGAAACCTATAAATGCAAATAAGAACAAATTGCTTCTTATCATGACAGGAGTGGCCATGCAGATGATAATGAAAAATTGTGATAACTTGAATTATAGTTTATGGTGGGAGTCCGTTTGTCAAATTTATAAGTTTGAAAACATTTTTTTCTTTACAGGGGGGTCATCATAGTAAATTTAAGGAAATATGGGACCCATTAACATAATATTGCAAGTTATGATATTGTAATAATAATTCCCTTTGGTTTATGAAAGATTGGTATACATATCCAGGAGGGGAGGGGGGGTGGGGGAGAGGGAGGGCGGGAGGTGGGATTTAATAACTGTATAGTATTTGATTGAATCAAAGTGCAGTTTGATATATTACTTGTTTGTTTAGCTGTTTGCACTATGAGCTCCTTTTATCAAGGTGCGCTACGGGGGTTAGCGCGTCGGACATTTCATCACATGCTAACACCCGTGGCAAGCCAAAATACTAACGCCTCGTCAATGGAGATGTTAGCGGCTAGCGCAGCAGGCAGTTTAACGCACAGTATTCCGCGTGTTAAACCTCCTACCGCACCTTGAAAAAAGGAGCCCTATGTATTTGATTTTAAAATGAATAAAGAATTTATTTTAAAAAAGATACCAAAAAATATGTCGTCTTGCACAGGGGCTATGTGGAAAAGTGATATATTCAATTGCTCACAGTTAGTATGCCTTTTGCCTTTTTGATTTACCCTCATATATCCTTGTTTACTTCAGAACATACCAAGTCAAGGAAATTGTAATATGGTGCAATGATATGTAGAATTGATGGCAATCGTAGTTCATTGTTCAGACTGTGGAGATCATTAATTTTGCCTTGCAGTCTGACCAATGTACCCAGATGCCAAATATAAGGACTGTTGCAGAACGGGACTTAGGGGTGATCATCAGTGAAGACATGAAGACTGCCAATCAAGTGGAGCGGGCTTCATCTAAGGCTAGGCAGATCATAGGATGTATACGTAGGAGTTTCGTCAGCCGTAAGCCTGAAGTCATTATGCCGTTGTATAGATCCATGGTGAGGCCCCATCTGGAATATTGCATGCAATTCTGGAGGCCTCATTACCGCAAGGATGTACTGAGGCTTGAGTCAGTCCAGCGAATGGCCACCCGGATGGTCTCGGGACTCAAGGATCTCCCGTACGAGGAACGGCTGGATAAATTGCGGCTATACTCACTCGAGGAACGCAGAGAGAGGGGAAATATGATTGAGACGTTCAAGTAACTTACGGGCCGTATCGAGGTAGAAGAGGATATCTTCTTTTTCAAAGGTCCGACGGCGACAAGAGGACATCCATGGAAAATCAGGGGGGGGGGGAATTGCACGGTGACACCAGGAAATACTTTTTCACCGAAAGAGTGGTTGATCGCTGGAATAGACTTCCACTTCAGGTGATCGAGGCAAGCAGCATGCCTGATTTTAAGAAGAAATGGGATCGTCACGTGGGATCTCTGCACAGAGTTACATAGGGGAGGGTCATTGGGGTGGGCAGAATGGATGGGCCGCGGCCCTTATCTGCCGTCTTTTTCTATGTTTCTATATGGATATTATGGCACAGTATTTTTCAGAGAAAATGACTACGATTCGCTCTTCCTTTTTTCAGCCCTCATCTGATGCTTCTGATACTTGTTTCTGTTTGGTTAAAGTTGACATTATCCCAGTGGATAGGCTCTGGGGCAGTTTCTCACATGTCTCTGAGTCTACTATTATTCCACTCTTAAATAAGTTTAGCCTATCTTCCTGTTCTCGTGATCCTTTTCCTTCATTTGTTTTCACGAATTCTCCTTCCAAAGCTGTGAGCTGGGCTACATCTTTCGCCAATTATTTTCTGGATCAGGGATTTTTTTTCATTAACTAGGGTCTGATTGTACTATCACTTTTATTAAAATCTCCACCTTTGGACCCACTCTTCCATCTAGCTATCATCTGATTGCAAATATTCTTATTTTGACCAAACATTGGGAGTCTGTAGTTTCTAAACAACTTTCGGGCTACACAGAGAAATTCTCTGTTTTACAACCTTTTTAACATGGCTTCTGTCCTAGACATAGTACACAGACTTTGCTCTTGTCATTAATTTCCAAAGTACATGGTCTGATTAGTAAAGGAAAACTGGCTATTTGCCTGCAGTTCAACATATCTGGATCACAACATTCTATTAGCACTTCTATCTTACATTGGTTTGGGAGGTAAAGTATTGATTTCAGATTTTCTGACACTTAGAAAATGCATGGTAATATCTCTTCTTTCTGGTCCCCTGATTGTGGTGTCCTGCAGGGATCTCCCTTGTCATTGCTGCTCTTTAAAATCTAAATGAGCTCTTTGAAGTCATTATGCTTGGACACTGGTGAATTTCTTTTTTCTTATGCCGATGATATTTTCATTCTTCATGAAGTTCTCCCAAAACAGAAAATAAAATTATTTTTGCTACCTTTTGTTGTCTGGTCATTATTCAAATCACGATCTCAGATCCTGTTCACGGGGACCACACTGCTGTATGTTCATGCCCATCGCCAAGGACTTCATGAGCTTGGACACGGAACTTTGGAATTTTCTGTGCAGCCTCATGCACGAGTTCTCGCCGGTCTACAGCGCCGGGAGGACCAGGCAAACCCGAGCGGCGATGGCAGCCGGGAGGACCAGGCGAACCTGGGAGGACCAGGCAAATCCAAGCAGCGACGGTAGCCGGGAAGACCAGCCAAAACCCATGTGGCAATGGAAGGCGTTTGTGAAGAGCAGCAGCAGCGGTGATGACACTGGCAGCAGTAGATAGCATAACCATACCAGCCCCGGCTCCCGCAGTCGCTGCCCCGTTCCTGCACCTGGGCAAGACCCTGGAGGAAATCTAGAGAGCATCCACCCCCACCCTCACCAGCTTCCCCATCATTCATGTGAAGGACGACTCGTCGGAGCAGTACGTGAGTCGATTGGGTAGAAAAAATGTGTACCGGGAGCCGATTGGGTAAAAAAAATATCTACTAGCGGGCCAGCTTAAGTACAAATTTGTTATTGTCTTGCGGGCCAAATATTATTACACCACGGCCAGAGTTTGACACACCTGCCCTTACAGATCCCATGTGCCTGTCCCATGTTTTCTTAAATTCAGACATTTCTACTGGGAAACTATTCCACGCATTTACCACCCTTTCTGTCAAAAAGTATTTCGTTAGATTACTCCTGAGCCTATCACCTCTTAACTTTGTCCCATGTCCTCTCATTCTCGAGTTTCTTTTCAATTGAAAGAGACTCGCCTCATGCATATTTATACCACATAGATATTTAAACTAAACCCTTAATTTCCTCTAGATCCCAATTCAAGTTTCAAGTTTTATTTAAAATTTGATACAAACGCTTATCAAAAATTTCTACACGGTATACAATATTAAAAGGGGAACATAGAAACATACATATCAAAATCACACGTAGATAGACCAGACTTGACTAACCCATAAACTTGAGGTAAAACAGGGGAGAACTACAAAATGTATAGGACAGGAAACAATTATGGTCTGAACAAAGGGAAGGGCTAAGGAGAAGATGGAAGAATTAAGATAAAAGGATTTTGATGTTAGGTAAGAGAATGCCTGAGGTGGTGTTAGATAGTGAGTGATGGGTGATGAATAAGGCTCTTCCTTCCTACCCCCTTCTTCCAAACTCAGTGGCATCCTCAAACTCAGTTGATGGTGGAATGAAGCACCTAACCTAAGAAATGAACTGAGGTAGTCTATGTGGCAGTGTCCAATACTTTCATGTAGCCACTGGGCTAATTCTTATTTATTTCATTCTCTCAGAAACATATAGATAGATCTACCTTATATGGCTCACTCCATGCTCCTGGTCCAGCTTTATTCACAGCACGCACCCTGAACAAATATTCTGAATTTGTGTTGAGGTCTGTCGCCTTAAAGAAATCTTGCCTGATGCCCGAGAAGAGTCCCGACTGTCCTCGAGGTATAGAGGTATTTTTATCACAGGAAACAATCTCTTGCATCTGCACTTCATAAAATTTCACCACCATCTCTTGGACAATGAGTGCCCAAAAAATCTGAAAAGACAATACAGATATTTAATGGCAACACAAGGAAAGACATTTGTTTTCTCTAAATATGGAAGGATACGATCTTATTTTCATCTCTTAATATTATACATCATAATATTTCAAGCCACATTAGCATTTCAGAAGGAAGATCTAAGGCAATCTTGCCGTATCCAGTGGCTGCTGTTGATTAGACCTTGAGTTAAGCTCAAACTATAGTACTTTGGCTTTAGTTTAATAGTTCATTTGCTTTCTATACTGCCTATTCTTAGGCACAACAAAGTGGTTTACTATTCAATATATGAATATATTAAAAAGAAAAACCAATTGCAGTAGACATGTAAGGAAAGATCCAAATGAATTATAACAGATCAGACTCAAATTAAGGTGTCTTTTTACTAAGTTGCAGTATGCTTTAGTGGATGCTTACTACAGTTAAAATGGCTTACTGTGGGATGTGCTCAGATGTCCTGTGATAAATTCAGGGATTAATTTATAGGTTAAAAAGGAAGTGGAACTGTGAAGCTGGGCGAGGGCACAGGTGGGCCTAGGGTTACCAGAGGTCCGGATTTCCTAAGACATGTCCTCCTTTTGAAAAACTTCCCGACAAAATCACGTCGAGAAGAGGCATCCACGCATGTGCGGATGCAATGCGGTGACATCACTTGTCGCATCTGCGCATGCACAGATGTCGTCTGGGGGCAGGGCTGGGGGTGGAAGTGGATGGTCCGGAGGCATTGCCATGAGTCTGGATTTTCCTGTAGGAACCCTAGGTGGGCCAGGGGTGGCAATAACAGGAAAAGAGGGACTAAATTAAGGAGTAAAGTGGCTGTTCTCTGCTCTGCTCCAGGCCCACTCTACCCACTCCTGCTACATGCAGGTTTCCGGAAAGAGAAGTACTGGAGCAAACATCTCTGCTGCTCTGGAGTCTGTAAAGAAGTGGTGGAGCTGCGTTCCAGACTGTTCCCCCAGAAATTAAGCTCTGATTAAGTTTAGATTTGCACACGCAAACTGCATGCTATTTTTTTTTCCACAGAGAGGGCATGCTTGAGGTAGAGAGAATGGGTGCTTCTGTGCTGATTAGGTATCATAGCCAAATTACCATGTGCTAAATCAGTGGTTCTTAAACCTGTTTCCTGGGGGACCCCCCAGCCAGTCAAGTTTTCAATATATTCCTAATGAATATGCATATAATAGAGGTAACAGTCATGCAAATCTGCCTCATGCATATTCATTAGGAATACCTTCAAAACCCAACTGGCTGGGTGTCCCCATGGATAGGTTTAAGAACCACTGTGCTAAATGATTAGTATGTAAGCCCTCGGGCCATGATTCTGTAAACTGTGTCTAACTCCTAGGCACCGTTTTGTGTGATTGTCAATCAACCACTAGACGCCATTTATAGAATTCACCTAGTGGCACCTCAATATTCTTAGGCACTGCTAGGCATTAAAATCCTTACGCATGCTCCATTTAGGCCAGAGATATCTTGGCCTAAATGAGTGCACCTAAGGTAAGTGCCTACCGGCACCTAACTCAATCCACATCCAAACCTCACCCTGAATCTTCCCCTAACCACACTTACTTGCCGTATAGGTGCTGGTAGGTGCCTTGATGTAGACACCTACCTCGAAATGGTGTACCTGCAAGGTAGAATGCCACAATTAAAATATGTGCTGGGATTTGAGCCCATGACCTCTGGAAGATACGCACAGGGCTTTTACCCATTGAGCCACAGCTGCTTCCTTTCAGTTATGGGAGTTCCTACCATGACAGCTTAGTGATCCTAGCCATGTGAAGGTGAAAAAACCTAAGATCATAGCTTAGCAGATCCCTAAGCTATCATATCAGATGTGAGGAAGAAAAACATTAGTGAAAGCTGCTGTGGCTCAATGGGTAAAAACCCTATTCCCATCTTCCAGGGGTTTAAATCCCAGCACATATTTTAATTGTGACATTCTACCTCACAATGAGGTCAGCATTGTGCAGCTGCACACCTCTATTTGCAATGAAGTAGAAGCCATGCTAAGGTTTGTATCTGGGTTTTTTTCTGTTTTTAAGTTTTTGCAAATGAAGTTGTGTATGCAATCTATATTTTTTTCATGTGCTTTCAAGAATGAGTTGATTGGAGCATTGTTTAGTCAAAAAAAAGGGTAGCTTTTTAGCAAGAAACGTAAAGCTGAGTTTTTCATGTGTTATGCTTCAGTTAAAGGATCTTTTCCTCTAATTAGCAAATAGCATTGCTGTTTGTCCACAAAAATAGAATGGTTTGCATGCAATATATATGTTTTGATGTGCCTGTTTATGTGGTGCCTTATTAAATGTATTTTGAGCTTAATAAAGCAAAAATAAAAACCCAGAAAGCTATTTAGCAGATTATATTAAGGACATCCAAACTGTGCCTAAGTTCTGTCCATAGAACTCAGGTCTATCTGAAGCCCAAACTATGCTCAAAAGTAGACCTGTTTTCCATTCGTCTACAATGTAGGCATGAGATGGACACCCTAGGTCACTCAGTGTTATGCAAATGAATTGAAGGATGCCCAAATTGAAGCCTCGCCCAGAACACACCCACGCCTATTCCTTTAGGCATGAGTTTTCCCAATGGGCGTCCATGAAATTGGGGAGCCCAAGCCCTCTTGCCCCGCGGTACCCCCGACCTCCTCAACACTATCGGGGCAGGAGGGAGCCCAAGCCCTCCTGCCCCGCGATCCCCAAACCCCCCTGGGCCGAATCCGTTGGGGCCAGGAGGGAGCCCAAGCCCTCCTGGCCCGGCGATCTCCCCCCTCCCCCCTACCACACAATCCGGACAGGAGGGAGCCCAAGCCCTCCTGGCCCGTGATCCCCTCTAACCCCCATCCCCCCTATAATACAGGCAGGAGGGATCCCAGGCCCTCCTGCCCTCGACGCAACCCCCCAATGATCGCCACCCTGAACCCCCGATTGGCCCCCACCTGCTGACCCATGACCCCCTGCCGACCCCCACCCCCCTTCCCCGTACCTCAAAAAATGTTGGCCAGCCAGCGCAGGAATGGGGCCGGATTGGCCCAGCGGCTCAAACCCCGCCCACAGGTGGGGCCTGAGGTGCCTGGGCCAACCAGTATAGGCACAGGAGCCTTAGGCCCCTCCTGTGGGCCTGGCCTTAGGCACATGGACCCAACCCGGCCCATGTGCTTAAGGCCCCACCCACAGGAGGAGCCTAAGGCTCCCAGGCCTATTCTGGTTGGGCCTGTGGGTGGGATTTGAGCCACTTGGGCTAATCCAGCCCCATTCCTGTGCTGGCTGGCCTGCCGGATGGGCGGGCTTGGAACCCGTCCGTCCGGACATTTTTTGAGGTACAGGGAAGGGGGGGGGTCAAGGGGTCAGCATGGGGGTCGTGGATCGGCGGGGGGGCCGATTGGAGGTTAGGGGGCGGTTGGGGGGGGTTGTGTCGAGGGCAGGAGGGCCATGCGATCCCTCCTGCCCGTATTATAGTGGGGGGTGGGGGTTAGAGGGGGGTCGCGGGCCAGGAGGGCTTGGGCTCCCTCCTGGCCGGATCGTGTGGTGGGGGAGGGGGGGAGATCACTGGGCAGGAAGGCTTGGGCTCCCTCCTGGCCGGATCATGTGGTGGGGTGAGGGGGGAGATCACCAGGCCAGGAGGGATTAGGCTCCCTCCTGGCCCCAATGGATTCAGACCGGGGGGCTTGGGGATCTTCAGTGATATTTTTCCCTTGGAAAAAGGACTTAAAAGAACAATTTTCATCTCAGATATTATTAAATAATATCCCCCTTCAACATGTAGATAAAACAAAAATATTGGGAGTAACCTTGGACCAAGAACTAAATTATCATAATCAAATTAGTACAGTTGTCAAAAACTGTTTCAATAAACTGCGACTTATTAGATCAATTGCAAAAGTTCTCAAACCAGAAGCACTTAATATTCTCATCCACTCTCTGATTATTTCTAGGCTAGACTATTGTAACTCTTTATACTGTGGAATAACTCATAAAGAAATAAGAAGATTACAAATAATACAAAATACAGCCATTAAAATTATAACAAACTCAAAGAAATATGACCATGTTACTCCGCTTTTACAAGATGCACACTGGTTACCAATTATACATAGAATTACATTTAAAATTGCATTACTAACATTTAAAATCCAACAAGTACACGTGCCATTATTTCTAGATAGACTAATAATCCCTTATTCTTCGTTAAGGACGCTAAGATCAACACAACAAAATTTACTAACTATCCCTTCATTAAAAATAATTGGGACAAGAAGAACAACTATATTTTCAGTACAAGCACCTCAACTGTGGAATAATCTACCTATCTATTTACGTAACGAAACATCACTAGACAAATTTAAACATGGTTTGAAAACCATTCTTTATAGAGATGCATTCAATACATAAATAGATAATGATAATAAACACAATATTTATCCTTTAGGAATCAAACATGCAAAACTTTTTTTTTGTTATTTGTTTTTTTTTCTTTTCTCTCTTTCTCTCTTTCTTTCCTTCATCATTTTTCTCACCTACCCTACCCTTATGTATAAACCTTAATTGTTAAAAAAAAAAATTTATTTTTTTTTTAAATTGTAATTCCATTTTTTCTTTACCCACTTGTTTGTTTGTATTAATAATACATAATGATTAGTTTGTATAATTTTGTCTTATTTGTATTTGTATTTGTCACCCCAGTTTTTTTTTTATTGTACATTTCAATTATGTAATACGCATTGAAATATTTGATATTGCATAAAATCAAAATTTAATAAAACTTGGAAACTTGCCCTGATTGTTGGGGGGTGTGACAAACCCATAGCCAGCTTTGTCCCTGTAATGGATAAAAGCAAAGCACGGTCCCTGGTCAGGAGAGCTGACCAGGTTAAAAGTAAGGATAGGGAATTGGCTGACTACCCCTCAGACAGTGAGGTAGAGCAGGAAAGGTATGAGCCTAAGAATATCCAACAGAGAGTGCCATATCAGAATAAGTTCATCAGAAAGCCTGATAGGACTTTTACTGAGAAATGGAGACCTAGTCATAGAAGAAGATGATGAAACATAGAAACATAGAAGATGACGGCAGAAAAGGGCTACAGCCCATCAAATCTGCCCACTCTGCTTACCCACCCCCGTCTATGCCATAATGACCCAATTTCCTTATCTTGACCCTCGTAGGGATCCCACATGGGTATCCCATTTATTCTTAAAGTCTGGCACGCTGTCTGCCTCGATCACCTGCACTGGAAGCTTGTTCCAATGATCAACCACTCTCTCTGTGAAGAAATACTTTCTGGTGTCGCCATGAAATTTTCTGCCCCTGAGTTTGAGCGGGTGCCCTCTTGTGGCCGAGGGTCCCTTGAGAAAGAAAATATCATCTTCCACTTCGACACGTCCCGTGAGGTACTTAAATGTTTCGATCATGTCTCCCCTCTCCCTACGTTCCTCGAGAGTGTAGAGCTGCAATTTGTTCAGTCTCTCTTCGTACGAGAGACCCTTGAGCCCCGAGATCATCCTGGTGGCCATCCGTTGAACCGATTCAATTCTGCGCACATCTTTACTGTAATGTGGCCTCCAGAATTGCACACAGTACTCCAGATGAGGTCTCACCATGGCCCTGTACAACGGCATTATGACTTCAGGCTTTCGGCTGACGAAACTTCTATTGATACAACCCAATATCTGCCTTGCCTTAGATGAAGCCTTCTCCACTTGATTGGCAGTTTTCATGTCTGCACTGATGATTACTCCTAAATCTCATTCTGCTGAAGTCCTAGTTAAAGTTTCTCCGTTCAAGAAGTACATCCTGCATGGATTTCCGCTTCCGAGGTGCATGACCTTACATTTCTTAGCATTGAAGCCTAGCTGCCAGGTTGAGGACCAACTTTCCAATGTAAGCAGGTCCTGCGCCATATAATTCTGTAAACTGCATTCACTTACTATATTACATAGTTTGGCGTCATCGGCGAATAGTGTTATTTTACCTTGAAGCCCTTGAGTCAGATCCCCTATGAATATGTTAAAAAGGAGTGGACCCAGGACCGAGCCCTGCGGCACTCCACTGGTCACCTCCGATGTTTTAGAGAGGGTACCATTAACCACCACCCTCTGAAGTCTGCCACTCAGCCAATCATTGACCCATGCAGTTAGTGTCTCTCCTAACCCCATCGATTCCATCTTGCTTAGAAGCCTGCGGTGTGGGACACTGTCAAAAGCTTTACTGAAGTCCAGGTACACAACGTCCAAAGACTCTCCCAAGTCCTGCAAGGTATGCACATTATCAGACTAGGAGAAACCAGAGTTATTTCCCTAGGGATTTCCTGCCCAATCCCCTGCTCCTAGGAGAGAGGGGTGGGGCTATGACACACGTAAAAGCAGAGCAATGAATCACAGAGAGGAAAGCAGGAACGGAGGGGAAGCTGAGGAGCCCAGGCAAAGGCACGACCAGCAGTATAGCAAAGCAGCAGATGAGGAGAGAAGTCTCTCTCCTCAACTCTACAATAGCAAGGACATAGAGATGGCAGAGGACTTCCCAAGCCTGACCCCAGCTGCTGCTGAGAAAGCTGAGGCAATTGACACCACAGAGCTGCCTCTGGAAGCTGACTATATTCCAGAGGGAATGGAAGTTGGTCCATAAGGGGAAGTGAAGCAAAGCTGTGCTTGTGTGCTGGCTCTCTGTAACCTGAGCCCAGCTGGCCTTGATTAGAGAGAGAAGGAAAACCTCTCTGTTTCACTTTAGGATTGCCCGGAGGTCAGTGTTTGCTTAAAGAACTGTATTGTTGATAGTGTGAAGCCTCAGTAAAGCTCACAGCTTATCTGATACCCTGCTGTGCTCCAAGGCTGGGAAGCTCAGCTGATGCTAATGAGCCTAGGAGTCTGCTCTGAAAACTAGGCACTTACCCAGCAAGATTAGCTGGGAAGCTTGGAACTTTATTGCTAAAGTTTGGAAGTTATTTTCATGGCATTTCTGTTTATTTGAACCCTGGTGAAGAGGACTATCTTTAAAGCAGAGAAAGTCCAGGGAACTGCAATTGTATGCCATACTTGAACTTTAAGCCATTCTGACAATTCTGACAACTGTATGGTATTTTTACTTTATGCTTAAGTTTTGCATTCCATGAGGGTGGCTGATAGTATTCAGACCCCCTGGTTTAATAAAGCCTAGGAACAAGTTTTTGAACAGACTTAAATTGTGTCGTCTCCTTTTTGGCAAGCATATCTCAGTGTGGCCTGGCAGACTAGGCAGGAGCCTAGGTCTGTTTTACCTGAAAAGCCTTCCTCTTTCCTGGAGAAGCCACGCCGACAGGTCAGGATTCGGCACAGCTAAACCGCCTGCCGGTGAAAGCAGGAGATAGCTGTGTGACAGGAGGAAGGGTGGATCGCGGCAGGAGAGATGAGCTATCTCTCCTGCCGCGTTCATTGCTGTAGGGGGGTAGGCAGGTTGCTGGGGCCACTGAGCTAATCGCAGCAGCCACGATCAGCTCAGCAGCCCCTTTTCGGAACTTATACCTGTTTTGATTTGGTCTAAGTCAAAACGTATAAGTGCTGACTAAGCAACCTGCTTAATGTTTTGGTTATACCTGCTGCACGCCTAGGTCTAGGTTGGCCCACCTCCCGCCCACCGCCCACCCTTCCCCCTCCTCTAAAAATGCCTATTTTCTCTCTGTGCGTTTAGAGGCAGGGGAAAGGCCTAAGCTGGTTTTAGATACGTCTAAAACCAGCTTTGATTATGGATGCTTGGACGATCAGGCTTTTTGATTGTCCAAATAGCTATTTAGGCCACTTTTTAGACGTTTGTTTGTTTTTTATTATGAGCCCCATGCTATATATTACAAAAAACCTAAACTAATGTGAAGGACCATTTTCGATAGGATGTCTAAGTCCAATTTTAAGTAGCCTGGTGGGTGGGTTAATGAGCGTACTCTGGCCCATAAGACACTCCAACCACATTTATGGTGGAAAGTGTGAGGCCAATAAAACCTAGAAAAATCCTATTATACTGCCATATAAGTGCCACATGCAGTCATAAGGGCTATTGGGACAGTTTTAGAGGGATCACCAAAAATAATAAGGGGGTTATGGTGAGATGTATATCCAGCACCCTTTATGCGAAGTTCACAGCAGTACTCTCTAAGGTGCCCCACTGCTCTATTGGGATGTCTATGTGTCCAGTGCATTACAATGCTGGCATGTACCTTTATGTGAAGTTCACAGCAGTTACATAAGAACATAAGAATAGCCTTACTGAGCCAGACCAATGGTCCATCCAGCCCAGGATCCCATCTTCACAGAGGCTAACCCGTCACAAGTACCTGGCAAAAAACCCAAATAGTAGCAGCATTCCATGCCACGTGGCTTCCCCTATGTCTGTCTCAACAGCAGACTATGGATTTTTCCTTCAGGAATTTGTCCAAACAATTTTTTTTTAAACCAGCTACATTAACCACTCTCACCATATCCTCTGGCAATGCATTCCAGAGCTTAACTATTCTTTGAGTGAAAAAATATTTCCTCCTATTGCTTTAAAAGTATTATTCTGTAACTTCATCGAGTGTCCCCCTAGTCTTTGTAAATCTTGATGCAGTGAAAAATAGATCCACTTGTACCTGTTCTACACCACTCAGGATTTTGAAGACTTCAAGCTGTCTCTTTTCCAAGCTGAAGAACCCTAACCTTTTTAGTCTTTCTTCACAGGAGAGGAGTTCCATCCCCTTTATCATCCTGGTCGCTCTTTGAACCTTTTCTAGTGCTGCTATATCTTTTTTGTGATAAGGAGACCAGAACTGAACGCAATACTCAAGATGAAGTCGCAACATTGAGCGATACAGAAGCATTATAACATTCTTAGTCTTGTTTACCATCCCTTTTCTAATCATTCCTAGCATCTTGTTTGCTTTTTTGGCCGCCGCCACACATTGAGCAGAAGGTTTTAGTGTATTGTCCATGATGACTCCCAGATCTTTTTCTTGAGCGCTGACCCCCAAGATGGACCCTAGCATCCGGTAACTATGATTTGGATTATTCTTCCCAATGTGCATCACTTTGCATTTGTCTACATTAAATTTCATCTGCCATTTGGATGCCCAGTCTTCCAATTTCCTACGGTCTTCCTGCAGTTTTTCACAGTCTGCATGCGTTTTAACAACTTTGAGCAG
This sequence comes from Geotrypetes seraphini, assembly GCF_902459505.1. Taxonomy (NCBI): domain Eukaryota; kingdom Metazoa; phylum Chordata; class Amphibia; order Gymnophiona; family Dermophiidae; genus Geotrypetes; species Geotrypetes seraphini. The sequence goes on from NC_047092.1 coordinate 145,582,589, forward strand.
TTTAGTATCATCTGCAAATTTAATCACCTCACTTGTAGTTCCAATTTCTAGATCATTTATAAATAAGTTAAATAGCACCAATCCCAGTACAGATCCGTGCGGCACACCACTAGTCACCCTCTTCCATTGAGAAAAATGCCATTTAAGCCTATTCTTTGTTTTTTGTCTGATAACCAGTTCTTGATCCACAACTGAACTTTGCCTCCTATCCCATGACTCTTTAATTTTCTCAGGAGCATCTCATAACGAACGTTGTCAAAAGCCTTCTGGAAATCTAGATACACTACATCAACCAGCTCGCCTTTATCCACATGTTTATTCACACCTTCAAAGAAGTCAAGAAAATTGGTGAGGCACGACCTCCCTCGGCTGAAAGCATACTGACTCTGTCTCATTAAATCATGTTTGTCTACATGTTCCACAATTTTATTTACCTACACTGAGGTAGTTCCCTTTAAGGTGCCCCACTGCTCTATTGGGATGTCTAGGTGACTAATCTATTACAATGCTGGCATGTGCCTCCCATGTTTGAATGGTCTAGATTTGGACATTTTCAACCTGGTTGTTTCTGTGGCCTCACCCTTTCATACTGGTAGGAAATGGACTATATATTTAGCAGTGTTAGCAGGAATCACTGGGCAGAGTAGATAAGATAACAAGTTTTTCCATTGTGGAGGGCCATTTTCAATATGACGCCTAAGTCTGACATCTAGAAATTTGGTTTCGAAAATAGCGACTTGAATGTTTTTGGCAAGAAAAACGTTCACGTGCCACTTTATGCCATTTTTGGGATGTCTTTCTGCCTTGAAAATGAGCCCAATTGTCTACTAACTTATCATGAAGTAGATACATTTAAATCAATCTGTAAATTCAATCGATTGTTGTAATTTAAACATGCATATGATCAACTCTGGAACCTTTTAAAAAAAATCAACATTACATTGGCCACCCTCCAGGCTTCAAGTACCATACTTTATATTAGTCTCTACCAATGTTTCCTCTAAGGACCGAGTTCATGTGAGCAAAAACTTTTTTTCCGTGAGCATAGGACTAAATAGATGTGAGCAAAAATTTTCTGTTACATTACCCTGATGGTAATATACACACTGTGGGCTCCTTTTACAAAGGTGCGCCAGCGATTTTAGCGCATGCACCAGATTAGGAGGTGGTAGTGGCTAGCGCACATGGCAATTTAGCGCGCGCTATTCCGCGCGTTAAGGCCCTAGCATGGCTTTGTAATAAGAGCCCTGTCTGTAACAAATTAAGAATTACAAATATAAATTTAAAAATTGTCAATAAGGTGATATTTTATTGAAAGGACTTAAAACATTTCTCATTAAGCTCTCAGAGGCCAACACCTCATTTCCCATGTCAAGACATTAGCTGTTCTGACCTGAGAAAGGAGATTTTGGTCTCTGACAGTTGGTCAAAATGTATTACAATTAGTCCAATGAAAATATATCATCTATTTTCCATTTATATTTATTAACCTATAAATATGGGTAACATGCAACTTTATTCTGAATTAAAAATAAAATTATTTTTTCTACCTTTGTTTTCTGGCCATTTACATCTCTGGTTTCTGCTTTCCACCGACTTAAGTCTCTTGCCAGAATTTTTCTCTTCTCCTTTTCCTTTCGGCTTTCTTCAATTTATTTTCTACCTCTGTCCAAATTTAACGCATTCTTACTATCTAGTCGTTCCCTCTTTTGTAAGGTCTACCAGCAGCTTTCCATCTCTTTCCCACACCTTGGCTCTTCTATTTTACTTTCCCTTATTCCCAGTCTTTCACTAACTCTATCCTCTTTCTCTTCCCATCTATACAGTGTTTACCCCCTTTATCTGCCCTTTCTTTCTCTTTCCTTCATTAGCTCCCTCCTTTCTGTCTCTCTCCCCAAATATCTGCTCATTTCTCTCTCCTCTTCCATCCAGCATCTGCCCCCTTCTATACAGCATCTGCCTCCTCTCTCCTACTTTCCTTCCAGCATTTCCACACTCTCTCTTCCCCTCCATCTGATCATCATCCTCTGTCTCTTCCACCATCAAAACAATTTGCCCCCTCTCTCCTTTTTCACTTCCCCCTTCCATCATCTCCCTCCCGACTCTTCTCTTTTCCATTCAGGCTTCTGTCTTCCTTCCATTTCCATCCAGCATCACCCCTCTCTCCCCTTCCATCAATATTTCCCTTTTTTTTCTATCTCTCCCCTTCCATACAAGATCTGCCCCCTTTCTTCCCCTCACCTTCCATCCAGCATCTCCTCTTTCACTTCCCCTATTCCATCATCTCCCTCCTTTCTGTACCCCATCCCCCATCACCCAACTGCACTCTCTCCCCATTCTATCTAGAATCTGTCTTCCCACTTCTATACAAAATCTTCCCCCTCTCTCTCCCCCACCCCTTTCCACCAGTGTCTGCCCACACCCCATTTTCACTAGTATTTACCCTCTCTCTCCCACCCACCGCACATCCACTGGCTTCTGCCTCCTATTTCTCCCACAAACCATTACCCCCACTCTACCAGTATCTGCTCCCACCCCATTGCCACAAATATCTGCTCTCTCTCCCACCCACCCTACATCCACCAGAGTTTGACCCCTCTCTCTCTGCCATCCAATATCCACCAGCATCTGCCCCCTAGCATCCCCACCACTGCTATTGCTTTTCCATAGCAGCAGCAGCAAACTGAAACAGACCAGCTGCGGGACCTTCCTGTACATATCCTTGGCTGTCGGCTCTGCCCTGGAAGAAGAAGTGACATCAAAGAGGGTGGGTTGGCAGCCTTGGGTATGTAGGAGAAGGTCCTGCTGCTGGACTGTTTTAGTTTGCCGCTGCTGCTACTTCATAGGGGCATCAGCAGCAGCAGTAGAAGGAGGTGTTGGTCCCGACCTCATCGTCTGTACAGTGAGGCTGAACAGCTGCACATTCTCCTGCTAAAAGGTATATTGCTGCACACCCACTTAGATTAGAGGGAACATTGGGCTCTATCATTTGTCCCGGCACCAATGTCAAACTCACCGGTCTGTAATTTCCCAGATCACTTCTAGAAGCCTTTATAAAATCGGCGTTACATTGGCCACCCTCTAGTTTTCGAGTACTGTTAGATTTTTTAAAATAATTTACAAATCACTAACAAAAGCTCTGCAAGTTCATTTTTCAATTCTATCAGTACTGGCATAGGCCACAATGGAAGTCCAGAAAAAAAGGGGAGGGGGGGAACAGCCCTATTTCTGTAACCCATAGTTTGGAAATCACTGGTGCAGAAATTTAAGAGAGAGAGTTTTTTTCTAAGCAAATACTATTTCTGGTACATACTAGATCCCTTCTCTTGCAAAGGAAAGGGCATCTGATATTTTGGGACTTTGATTTCAATAATATTTCATAATGAATTTATACAAGTCCCCTAGCTTTGATTTAAGGGTTCTGTTTTTGCACAGTCACTAGTCTGAGTTAAATGAGGTAAATATCATATGGTCTTTATTGGCAGCACAAGCTAAACCTCTTAGCATGTATATTTTCTGCAGAAATCATTGGAAATAGATGGGCCCTGAAGCAAATAACCAGCATTAGTGACGTTAGAAAGTGTTAAATATTAGTAAATGGTTCTCTATATAAGCCTTTGTGTAATACTCTAATGTAGAAATATATAGGTGGGAAAAAAATGTTTTGTTTAGTTTCCTATGCTTGTTTTTGGAGTATTTTATATTTTTTTTTAATTTCTGTTTCAGGTCAATTTTAGTATACCTGTGCAGGCCCATTTCAGAAAGAACATAGAAAGCGAAGAGGGTCCCATCTCTTCTGAAAGTGCGCACACTCTTTCCAAAAGAATTTCACACCAATAATGATATTTTTCTCCCCCTCCCATACATAAATACAAATTCTGATCAAAATGAAAATTCCTATGAACAACATGGGAAACTTAACAAAAATGAGCATTTTTGGACATACTCCTATTGCCCAGTAATAGCCGTCAACATGAGGCCTGTGAGCAACTGAATATTCACAAGGACCTGCCTCCTCCTCCTCTTTTTGGAATGAGATCCCATGCAGAGTACTGGGGTCTGTGAGCACACACTGATACACAGGGCCCTGTGATGAGTGCTGTTACCACTCCCACTGCTGCTACTGCCTCATATTTTGGATAAAGGGGGTGGTGGGTAGGATTGGATGAGACAAGGGAGGGGAATGGAGGTCTGTTATTTTGTTTTCATCATCTTGGGTTACTGATAAAATTGAAAAAATGAACTTGCAGAGAGCTTTTGTTAGTGATTTGTAAATTATTTTTAAAATCCAGCATGGTACTCAAAAACTGGAGGGTGGCCGATGTAACGCAGATTTTAAAAAGGGTTCTAGAGGTGATCTGGGAAATTACTGATCGGTGAGTTTGACATTGGTGCCAGGAAAAATGGTAGAGACCAATGTTCCCTCTAAGCTAAGTGGGTATGTACTTTTTAGCAGGAGACCGTGCGGCTGTGCAGCCCCACTGTGCAGACGATGAGGTTGGGACCAACCCTGCCGCTATTTCTTTCCCTATGAATGGACAGCAAACATGTTTGAGTAGTTTTAAGACAATGTTGAAGAAATACCTCTTCTGTAAGGACTTGATTTATTGTTTTTTTGACGTGAGGCGCTGATAGCCTTTGTGTAATTTTAGGAGGCTTTACATTATCACTATTATGTTTTATTCATGTTCGATTTGTTATACTGTATGTGGTTCTGTTTGTGTATGTACTCTATTGTGACCTGCCTTGGGAAAGGCGGGCTATAAATAAATGAATACAAATACATGCATTTTGGAGGGTTAAAAACAGGATCATATTAGATAAAAGTCTGAGAAGTACGCTGACTCCTATTTCCTCTGGTGGTTAGTTTAAAACCTTCCTGATAGACAATGACATACACCACCGCTGTCTCTATGTCATATGGGTTATTTCCCAATAAACACAATATGAGTGTGGATATGACTTATTGCCACTAGAGTCGAGAATGGCACGGGAACAATTATTCCCCATCCCCGCAGGAATTCAATTTTCCTGTCCCTTCTCCAAGAGTTTTGGTGCTGTCCCTGTCCTTGCCCTATTCCTGTAAGCTCCGCCTTAACTGCACAAGCCTCGAACACTTATGATTTTAAAGGGTTTGAGGCTTGTGCAGATGAGGGCGGAGCTTGCAGGAATGGGACAGGGACAGGAAAAGAACTTGCCGGGACAGGATGGAAAAATGAGTTCCCTCGGAGATGTGTCCCCGTGTCATTCTCTACACCATAGATCTTTACTCCATAGCTCCTTGCCCCTTTTTTCTGCAGGTCAGAAAACATATATTTGTAACTGCATATCTGCTTCTATATCTATCCCTGAATTTAAGATGTTTTGAATTTTATATACTAGTGACTTTATTTAGTAACAAGTATTATTAGATCAATCATAGACTGAAAGAGCCAGTATCATACCTTAACAGATTTACCATCAGTCATATGCTCATATATTATAGGTTTGCCAGGTGCACTCAGTACGCTTGAAGGATTTTCCTTTACAAAACTCCGGCTCGGATTCTGTTCTGAAAAGCAGTTTAAGGAAGCTATGGAGCTTGATTGTTTTCCAATTGTCACCTGACTTGTCATACAATTGCTCCGATGGGATCCATCCTTTTGCCTCTGTGGCCTGAAGCAGAGATCTATTTGGTTTGGCATTGGTAAGCTTCTGTCTTGATTATCTGTGCAGTCAGCATCTATATTTGGAGGACTATAAACAGCAGTAGAGATGGAAATTGGTGTATGGTGAACAGCTGTGTTTGGAGGAGGACTATAAACAATAGTAGTGGAAATTGGTGTATAGTGATCAGCAGTGTTTGAAGGAGGACTATAGGTAGCATTAGAGGTGGAAATTGGTGTACGGTGAACAGCTATGTTTGGAGGAGGACTATAGACAGCACTAGAGGTGGAAATTGGTGTATGGTGATCAGCTGTGTTTGGAAGAGGATTATACACAACAGTAGAGGTGGAAATTGGTGTATGGTAAATAGCTGTGCTTGGAGGAGGACTATAGACAGAACTAGAGGTGGAAATTGGTGTATGGTGATCAGCTGTGTTTGGAGGAGGACTATAGACAGCACTAGAGGTGGAAATTGGTGTATGGTGATCAGCTGTGTTTGGAGGATTATACACAACAGTAGAGGTGGAAATTGGTGTATGGTGAACAGCTGTGTTTGGAGGAGGACTATAGACAGCACTAGAGGTGGCAATTGGTATATGGTGATCAGCTGTGTTTGGAGGAGGACTATAGACAGCCCTAGAGGTGGAAATTGGTGTCTGGTGATCAGATGTGTTTGGAGGAGGACTATAGACAGCACTAGAGGTGGAAATTGGTGTCTGGTGATCAGATGTGTTTGGAGGAGGACTATAGACAGCCCTAGAGGTGGAAATTGGTGTCTGGTGATCAGATGTGTTTGGAGGAGGACTATAGACAGCCCTAGAGGTGGAATTTGGTATGTGATCAGCAGCTGTGTTTGGAGAAGGACGATAGATATCATTTGAGGTGGAACTTGATATGTGATTAGCAGTTGTGTTTGAAGGAGGTCTATGGACAACAGTATAGGTGGAAATTGGTATGTGGTGAGGAGCTGTGTTTGGAGGAGAACTATGGACAGTATTAGTGGTGGAAAATAGTACGGACTTTGGCTTGTCTTGTGCCCAATATATTCGATTTTCGTCTACTGAGATATCACACTGAATGCTTTTGTTTTCAGAAGGATGGACTCCTTTCTTGTTAAATAAGCTTGAGAGAGCAGAAGGGCTAAGTGGAACTCTCGAAGATCTGTGGCATAGTATTGCTGCTTGTTCTACAACAGCTGGAGTTCGGTCCTCCTTACAAATAAAAACTTGATGTGAGGGACGGATATCATCCTTCTGCCTACTGTCTTTGTTTTTATCTACTGGATAAAGATCTTTCCTGAGAAGTTTGCTAGAAGAAATATCCTTTTCCTTGCCGATGAAGGGTAGCATTTCATCGGATGAAACTAAATAGGGATTGGGTTGTTTGATTATTAAATGGAGATTGCTAATTTGTGCTCTAACAGGAGCAAAGTCTAATTGAAAATCCTTGAGGGGATTGATGAGCAGAAAATCAGTAGGCTCCATAATACTGGCCATAGTTTTCTTAATACGATTTTTAATTGGCTTACACATCTGGAGAAATACCGTGGGGTTTGACTGTCGTAAAGCCTCTGTGAGAAAGTAGTCCAACCCTTCCATCTGCTGAACAGAAGCCGATGCTGAGTCAATAAAGTGCTCTATATCAGATTGTTTTTTCAGCTTTTCATTTCTAATACAGTCTATGATTTGGGCCTGCTGTTGTTGGATATCTTGATACAAATTTAGGAATTGTTTAAAGAGCTGTTGCTCCATTTCTGTTGTATTTTCATCCAGTTCAACCTTCAATCCATTGAGTCTCAGAAGGCTCCTCTCAAACCTTTCTTTCGCTGAAACACAGTAAAATATAATTTACTAATGAGAATTTTGTGCTAAAACTTAAAAAAAAAAAATTGCTGGCTTTCTGAGAAACAGAGAGAAAAAGGAGACTTTATAGGCTTTGTTCAAAAAAGGACTTTTTCCCATTCTAAGCATAATGGAAAAAAAAAAAATCTAAATAAGCTACCTCTCCAATAAAATGGCTGCTCAGATAGATAGGGACAAAAACAGATTCCTCCTGTGTACTTATTGAGATCAATGTACTAATGCATAAAATACTGTTTGTACTATGTGGAAAACAGTGGGCACAGATTTTTTTCCCCCAGAAATTTAAATGCATGCAAAACATTACAGATTTCCTAGGGCATCAGGCCGCCAAGTGGTATAAATTAATATCAGAATATTTGAATAAGAAACCAAAAACGAGCCTAAGAGATATTTGGAGCATTGAGGTAAAGCAAGAGATTTCTGCTATTCAATGGCCATGGATTTGGTCTTGGAGGATGAGATGTACGGAATCAGCAACTATAAGACAAACATGGTTTTTTCTGTTATATAGGATTTTTTGGACCCCTGTTCATTTGCAAAAATTAGATAGTTCAAAGTCTAATGGATGCTGGCATTGTCATCTTGAAATTGGGACACTAGATCACCTGTTGTATTATTGCTTCTTAATACTCGGCTTCTGGAAGTCGATATGGGTTACGATTAATAAGATACTGGATACTTCCATTCCAATGTCATATGGTATTGTTCTATTCTGAACTATATTACAAACCAAGTCTCCAATTTCTGCAGCTAAGAATAGATTACTTCTTGTTATGACTGGGATTGCTATGCAGATGATCACAAAAAATTGGAAGAATTGGGATAGACTGAATCATATCTTTTGGTGGGAATCCCTATGCTTATTCTATCGATATGAACGTATAAATTTGGAACTAATTGGTCATCGTAAAAACTTTAATGAGATTTGGGGCCCATTAGTAAATTTTGTAACAACCAATCACTAATACAAGCCTTCCATTTTTAATAGAGTTTTATGCATATCCGAGATGGGCGGGAGGTTGGGGGGAAGTTATTTTTATTACTATTTGTTAGTTAAAAGTGCTGTTTTATTGTACCAATTGTTGTATTTTCTAATGCACTTTATGTATGTTTTAGAATGAATAAAGAATTTAAAATAAATGCATGCGAAACATTGAAATAAGAAATTCTGAAAAAACAACCTTGTATCTCATAAATGACTAATTATCTTTTTACACAAATACTAAATATAAACTTCTCCACCAAAATACTCTAAGTAACCACTATGAACACTCTCTCATAGCAGAGATGGAAAAAACCTCAGATCATGGAGTGCTAGCAACAATGGCTCTACCACACACACATCACAGGCATAAAAAAACCTTCAATGCTCCTTATGAAATATTGTAACACCCTTGTACCCAGTGGCATAGTAAGGGGGTGGGGTGGGGGGAGGAGGAAGACCGCGCTGGGCAACATCTTGGTAGGGGCACCAAACCTCTCCTCCTCTCCACTCCCCCAGCTTCAATCTCTTGCTCGCGTCAACATTAGAGCTCTCCTCTGACATTACTTATGGGTCCTGCAATTAGGAAGTGATGTCAGAGGGATGGCCAACGTTGGTGTGGGCAGCACATTAGAGATGCTGCTCATGCAGAAGTAGCACTTGCATGGTAAATGCCTGAAGCACTACTCTGTAAAGGTGCATGTATGTGCTATAACATATAACTGCAATGGGGTGTGCACGCGGGTGAAGCATAGAAGACGACCTAGATCCTTCTGTTTCTTCTCATTATCACCCAATTGCTAACATACCTATACTGACAAAAATGTTAGAATCAATTGTAGCTAGTTAACTTACTGACTACCTAGATAAATTCTCCCTTCTCCAGCCATTTCAACATGGATTCCGTTACAATTTTAGTACCGAAACCCTATTGATCTCTCTCATTTCTAAAATCCAACAAATTCAATCCCAAAATAAATATTCCATCTTTCTCCAAGTTGATCTGTCTGCAGCATTTGATGTGGTTCATCACGATATCCTTCTTCAGCTGCTTTCAGATATAGGTCTCCACCAAGTAGTCCTGGACTGGTTCTCTAGATTTATTTTCTGCCGTTCCTATTCAGTGAACCTTGAAGGTAATACATCTGCTTCATGGCAACCTTCTTGTGGAGCTCCTCAAGGCTTTCCGCTTTCACCAATATTATTTAACCTCTATATGACCACTCTTAATATTTTTAAGTTGTCTACTTGTGAAACCTTACTCACGTATGCTGATGGCATTTTTATCCTGATAAGAGATAGATCCAGATACTTTGTATCTCAAAACTTTGTATCTCAAAACTTCTAATGTGGGCCCAGTCTGTTCAGATGAAATTGAATGCGTCTAAGACAAAACTGTTGTGGCTCGGCCTAAAATTGGATTGTCTCCCTAGTTCTGTAGTACTGGCTTCTGGATCCTCCCTACAAATTGAGTTTTCTACTAAGATCCTAGGAGTCCTCCTCGACTAATCACTTTCCTTCAAGGATCAAATCAATTCTGTGATTAAGAAATGCTTTTTCAACTTACGCATGTTAAGGAAGGTCAGACACCTTTTTCATCAACACCATTTTTCCATCTTGGTTCAGTCGATTATTTTATCTCACCTTGACTATTGTAATGCCCTTTACCTCACTATTACAAAAACCTCTTTCTAGACTACAATTGGTCCAGAATACAGCTGCTAGATTGATTTTCGGGAAATGCAAGTTTGAGCATGTGATCCCACAGCTTTATAATCTCCACTGGCTCCCAGTATATTTTAGAATCCAGTTTAAATGTGCCTGTGTCACTTTTTAAAATCCTCTGTGGTATTTTTACTCCCCTAGTTCCTTTATCTTGGAACTCTTATAGATTCTCTTTTGCAAGGGGTGATCAACAATTCAAGCTGTCCTGTCCATCTAGTAAAGGCATTAAAAGAATCAAGACTCTTGGTCAATCTCTGTCTTTTAAGTTTACTCAACTTTGGAACGACCTTCCACTTCGCTTAAGAAGTTCTGGTTCCCTTCCCTTTTTTTGTAAGTCTCTGAAAACCATTCTGTTTACTAAACATTTTGGAAACTAATCTTTCTTGATAATTCTCTATATGCCCTTATTGGCCTAACTTAATCATTGTAAACCGAGTCGAGCTTTCCTGAAGTCTCGGTATACAAAACTAAGCATTAGATTAGATTAGGGCTCCCAGTTTTATGCATATCGTAATGAATACTGTCAGTTAAATGTGATATATAGGCCTCCTTCCCAGACAGAAGTGGGTAGGAGGTTTTTTTTATATAATTCTTTATTCATTTTATAACTTACATCAAGTACATCAAAATTGGTATTAATTTTGGGAGTGGACAGAGATTTAATAGAAAACTTTCAAAATGTAGATGTAAAAGTACTACTACTAGGTGATTTTAATATGCCAGATGACTGAGCCCAGGCTTGAAGTTTGGAGATACAAAGATTTACTTTAGATACTAGATCAGTAATATCCGGATCTATCTCTATCAGTATGAAGATATCATCCGCATAAGTGAATAAAGTTTCCCAAGTTGACAGCTTAAAGATGTTCAAGGTGGCCATATAAAGATTGAATAAGATTGGAGAGAGTGGAGAACCCTGAGGAACCCCACAAGGAGACTGCCAAGAGTTGGAAATATTACCTTCAAAGTTTGCTGAATAGGAACGATACAAAAGAAATTTAGAAAAGAAATCCAAAACTACCTGATGGAGGTCTGTGTCTGAAAGTAACTGAAGAAGGGTATCATGATGAACTATATCAAACACTGCAGATAGATCAAACTGAAGTAGAATAGAACATTTATTTTGGAGACGAATTTGTTGAATTTTTGAAAGAAGAGAAATCAGTAGGGTTTCAGTGGTAAAATTAGAACGAAACCCACGTTGGAATGACTGAAGTAAAGAAAATTTCTCTGGATAGTAAGTTGACTGGCTACAATTGATTCTTGTCAATAGATGTATATTAACAATTGGTCGATAATGAGAAGGAATTTTGGGATCTAAGTCTACTTTTTTTAGAAGAGGAATAAGTGTTATTTGTCCCATAGAATGCGAAAAGTAATCATTTTCCAAAGAAAAATTCAGTAAAGCAGTTAGCCACGTTATAGCTTGAGGAGAAATATTAAGAAATAAATAAGATGGAAAAGGGTCCAATGAACATTTACACTTTCTCATCCTTTCACACAGTCTAGAAACTTGAAGTTCAGATACTGGAGTGAAAGAATGCCAATAGCGATCAGCTGGTATTTCCTCTATTGTAAGGGCAACAAACTAAATTGCAAGGAAAGTTAGTATAAGCAAGAGGAAAAGAAGGCCACTTTGTTTCTCATAAGTAGTAGTAGTAGTGACGTACCACGGGGGTGGTTTTTACAGGTTGTAGCCTATAGAGAGTGCTCCAAAGGCCAGCTTCATGATTGGGAACTTCTTCCTTTTCCAGAAGAGGCAGCCATCACAACTTGCTGCTCTGTCAACATCAGACCCTCCTCTCTGCTGGGTCCTGCCTATGAAAGCTGGAAGTAAGCAGGACTGGCAGAGAGGAAGGCCCAATGCCAACACGAGCAAAGATTTGTGGAGGCTGCACTGCCATTGGGGAGTGGGGTAACAAAGAAAGAGGGAGGGAGGTACCCATCGGGGAAGGGGTGAAGGAAAGAAATGCTGGGGTAGGGAGAGAGAGGGAGGGAGAAGGAAAATCAGGGAAGGGAGAAAGAGAGATGCCAGACCATGGGGAGAAGGGAAATAAAGGAAGGAAGTAGGGAGAGGGAGAGATGCCAGGGCATGGGTGGCAGGGAAAGGAAAGAGACAGAGATGCTAGACTAGGGGGAAAGGAGGGAGCGTGTGGGGGAGATGGAAGGAAAAGAAAGTAGTGAGATGCCAGGGAATGGGGGGAGATAAGGAAAGAAGACAGAGATGTAAGACCATGGGGTGGGAAGGAAGGAAGGAAAGGAGAAGAGAGAGATGCCAGAGTATGAGGGAGAGGATGGAAATAGAGAGAAAAAAATAGAGAGAGGGTGAAGCTGAAATGATTCATATATAAAGGAGAGAAGGGGTACAGGATACACAATATATGGAAGAGGCATAGAAAGAGGGAATATACCATATGGAAGGAGGAGATGGCGGACAGTAGATGAATGGCAGAAGATTGACAGTAGATGGAAGAGAGAAAAAGGGTGCACAGTGGATGAAAAGAACAGAGAGAGAGAAGGACAGTGGATGGAAGGGGCAAAGAAAAAGGGCAGGTGCTGCATGGAAGGAAGAGAGTGGACAGATGCTGGATGGAAAGAAGAGAGTGGAGACAATTAAAGCAGAAATGAGAAAAGGTAGAAAAAAGATTTTTTTGTTGGTTTAGAATAAAGTAGTATTGTGACTGTATTGATAAACATTTATAAATAGGAAATGGAAATAAGGTAATCTTTATACTGGACTAATTTTAATTACTTTTTTACTAACTTTCAGAGACCAAAAGCCCCTTCCTCAGTTCAGAGTAGCATACTGTAACAGCAGTATACTGTACTGACTTGAGGAAGAAGGTTTGGCCTCTGAAAGCTAATTGAAAAATGGATTAGTCCAATAAAATGTTATTTTCTTATTTTCTGTTTGTTAATTTGTAAAGTGATGATTGCTATTCCTCAGTTTTTTCAAATTTACATCTGCTATCTTAATATTTTGCACAGTATTTTGCACAATATTAGGAGACGGACTTTAATCTAATGGGAGAGTACCTGAAGAAAGAGCAGTTAGGATGGGAGGACATAAGAGAAGTGGAAAGACAGTGGTCTAAGCTGAAAGGAGCGATAAAAATGGCTACAGACCTTTATGTGAAGAAAATCAATAAAAACAAGAGAAAAAGGAAGCAGATATGGTTCTCCAACCTAGTGGCTGAGAAAATAAAGGCGAAAGAGTTGGCATTCGTAAAATATAAAAAAAAAAAACAAGAAGAGGAGAGCAGAAAGGACTACAGGGTGAAACTGAAAGAAGCCAAGAGAGAGATACGTCTGGCGAAAGCACAGGCAGAAGAACAAATGGCTAAAAATGTAAAAAAGGGAGACAAAATTTTTTTCAGATATATTAGTGAAAGGAGGAAGATGAAAAATGGAATTGCTAGGCTAAAAGATGCTAGGAAACAATATGTGGAGAGTGATGAGGAGAAAGCAAATGTGCTAAACAAATACTTCTATTCTGTGTTCACAGAAGAAAATCCTGGAGAAGGACCAAGATTGTCTGGCAAAGTTACACGAGAAAATGGAGTAGATTCTGCACCGTTCACGGAGGAGGGTGTTTATGAGCAACTTGAAAAACTGAAGGTGGACAAAGCGATGGGACCAGAAGGGATCCATCCCAGGATACTAAGGGAGCTCAGAGAGGTTCTGGCGAGTCCTATTAAAGACTTGTTCAACAAATCTCTGAAGACGGGAGTGATTCCTGGGGATTGGAGGAGAGCGGATGTGGTCCTTATTCATAAAAGTGGTCACAGGGATGAAGCAGGAAACTACAGGCCGGTGAGTCTTACTTCAGTTGTTGGAAAAATAATGGAAATGTTGCTGAAAGAAAGGATAGTGTGCTTCCTTGAATCTAATGGGTTACAGGATCCGAGGCAACATGGCTTTACAAAAGGTAAATCGTGCCAAACGAACCTGATTGAATTTTTTGATTGGGTGACCAGAAAGCTGGATCGAGGACATATGCTAGATGTAATTTACTTAGATTTCAGCAAAGCCTTTGATACAGTTCCTCATAAGAGGCTGTTGAACAAACTTGAAGGGCTGAAGTTAGGACCCAAAGTGGTGAACTGGGTCAGAAACTGGCTGTCGGACAGACGCCAGAGGATGGTGGTTAATGGAAGTCGCTCGAAGGAAGGAAAGATGAGTAGTGGAGTCCCTCAGGGTTCGGTGCTGGGGCCAATCCTGTTGAATATGTTTGTGACATTGCTGAAGGATTAGAAGGAAAAGTGTGCCTTTTTGCAGTTGATACCAAGATTTGTAACAGAGTAGACACCGAAGAGGGAGTGGAAAATATGAAAAAGGATCTGCAAAAGTTAGAGGAATGGTCTAATGCCTGGCAACTAAAATTCAATGCAAAGAAATGCACAGTAATGCATTTGGGGATTAATAATAGGAAGGAACCGTATATGCTGGGAGGAGAGAAGCTGATATACACGGATGGGGAGAGGGACCTTGGGGTGATAGTGTCCGAAGATCTAAAGGCAAAAAAACAGTATGACAAGGCAGTGGCTGCTGCCAGAAGGATGCTGGGCTGTATAAAGAGAGGCATAGTCAGTAGAAGGAAGAAGGTGTTGATGTCCCTGTACCGGTCATTTGTAGGCCCCACTTGGAGTATTATGTTCAGTTTTGGAGACCGTATCTGGCGAATGACGTAAGAAGACTTGAGGTGGTTCAGAGGAGGGCGACGAAAATGATAGGAGGCTTGCGCCAGAAGACGTATGAGGAGAGACTGGAAGCCCTGAATATGTATACCCTAGAGCACAGGTGTCAAAGTCGGTCCTCGAGGGCCGGAATCCAGTCGGGTTTTCAGGATTTCCCCAATGAATATGCATGAGATCTATGTGCATGCACTGCTTTCAATGCATATTCATTGGGGAAATCCTGAAAACCCGACTGGATTACGGCCCTCGAGGAGGGACTTTGACACCCCTGCCCTAGAGGAAAGGAGAGACAGAGGAGATATGATTCAGACGTTCAAATACTTGAAGGGTATTAACATAAAACAAAATCTTTTCCAGAGAAAGGAAAATGGTAAAACCAGAGGACATAATTTGAGGTTGAGCGGTGGTAGATTCAGGGGCAATGTTAGGAAATTCTTCTTTACGGAGAGGGTAGTGGATGCCTGGAATGCGCTCCTGAGAGAGATGGTGGAGAGTAAAACTGTGACTGAGTTCAAAGAAGCGTGGGATGAACACAGAGGATTTAGAATCAGAAAATAGTATTAAATATTGAACTAAGGCCAGTACTGGGCAGACTTGCACGGTCTGTGTCTGTATATGGCCATTTGGTGGAGGATGGGCTGGGGAGGGCTTCAATGACTGGGAGGGTATAGATGGGTTGGAGTAAGTCTTAACAGAGATTTCGGCAGTTGGAACCTAAGCACAGTACTGGGTAAAGCTTTGGATTCTTGCCCAGAAATAGCTAAGAAGAAAAAATTAAAAAAATTAAATTGAATCAGGTTGGGCAGACTGGATGGACCATTTGGGTCTTTATCTGCCGTCATCTATTATGTTACTATGAGATAAGTGTCATTGTTTCTGTTGTGTTGCATTGTATACAGAGTCTGGCTTCTTGGCAGTTCAGTTTACCTTTTGTCTACATATTTCTATCTTTAGTTTGTGATTACTTATTCCATACTGAGTGAAGGTGTATCTGTGTTCTTTGTGTATGAAAAGGACATAGTTTTCTGTTAGCACTGACCAGAATTGATCTTTACTATTCTGGCTTGTTTAGTTTTATAATGGATATATTGACGTTCTAGTGCTCAGTGCAGTGTTTATGATGCTGCCTTTTCCTAGGTGCACCCTTGTTGTGTTACTTGTGGATTATTACTAAAAATAATTTTTTTTATATAGAGGAGTGGATGCTAAAAATAATTGGCCCTGGGTGTCAAATATACTAGGTATGCTACTGAATAGCTGAGAAGGTAAGGAAAAAGAAGTTAGTTTTTTTTTTTTTTTAGTTCAATCATCTTTATTAGTATTTGAAATATACAATCTAAGGGCAAGGATATCATATGTTGGATACAATAGTAGTGATATACATAAAATGGACATCTATGCCCCAGTACATAACAGAAGAAATAGTATTACAAAAATAAAACACATAACTATAACCAGAAAACCTGGCCAGACGTGAGATCAAATCATAGTAAATATATTGAACACAATATAATCAATCTGAAATTTTTATATATCTTAGTATAATGGAGTCTTAGCATTAAATAATATTATAATGTAATCATAATACATCAACAGGACTTTACCACCACAATAGGATCAGCCATAAGTTGCGATAAGAGTCATCCTTACTAACTGGAAAGATTTCTCAAATGTGAACCATGTTGAATGGTGGAATAATGTTTGCTTATATGCTAAATATGAAAGAATAGCAGCTGAGCGGAGAGGTTCCCTGTCTAAATTTGAGGAGATGTGGGCACCATTGCTTCTATATACGGAGAAGTTAGTTTATATAAACTACAAAAGATCGCAGAAAAAAGACAAGGCAAAAATATCTGGAAAAGTTATGAGAGGTTGGTCAAGTAGTCAGAAAGCAAAGATGCAAACAGAAGAAAAAATAGCCAACACTGTAAAACAAGGGGACAGACAAGACTTTTTTTTTTTAAGATATATTTGTGATAGGAGGAAGTGCAAAAGTAGCATTGTGAGACTCAAATGTGAAGAGAAGAAATATGTAGAAGCTGATAAAAAATAAGGCTGAATTGCTCAACAAATATTTCTGTTCTGTGTTCACAGCTGAAGCACCGGGAGCAGGACCACAGAAGACAAACACAAATAGGGATGGAGGTGTGGTAGACCCTGAACGATTTTCAGAGGATTGTGTTTGTGAGGAGCTAACTAAACTACAGGTGTACAAAGCAATGGGGCCAGATGGTATACATCGAAGGGCAGGGCTGCCATCAGAAATTTCTGGGCCCCTTACTGAGCAATCCTATTGGGCCCCCCACGCACCCCTTCCCCCCCGACCCCCCCCCTTCTTCCATGGGCCAAATACACACATACTTTTCTCTGTCGCCGCACTCTTTGACCAAAAGATTTGTAAGCCTGCAACCACGACAAGGTAGACTCTTTCAGCAGGGCCCTAACCTAACCTAAACTAAACTAATCTATACCTATCTATTCTAAACTAACATATGTCTAATACTGAACTAATAACAAACTAACAAACATCTGCATAATAAATAACTAATAAATAATAGTGCTAGTAGCTATAATTCACTTTTGAATGTAAAATCTCAGTTAAGGATTTCTTTTGACCTTTGTAGGCCAGAAGTAGATCACAATTGCACAATATTTTTTGTAACAAGTATTAAATGTGTTTTTATAAATACTGTAAGCTTAATAAATATATCAGAAAAAACTACACATCTGAGTGCATATCTGAACATACACATCTGTATGATCCCATCCTCCTCAGCTTGCCTATAGCTGCATCATGCATGTTAAAAATGTATGATATGTTGATATGTGCACCTTCCTTCCTTCCCATCCATCCTCCTCAGCCTGTCCTTACACATCCACAGCTGCATGTTAATGATGATGTATATGTTATGATGATAAATAAGTGCATATGAGCACATCATTAACATGCAGCTATGGATGAATATAAAAAAGAAACAATATTCTGTACAATTGTCAATTTATAAATCAGCGTCTTCTCCCCACTCTCTCTTCCCCATTTCCCTTCGGCGTCCTCAGCCCACTCTCTCTCTACTTTCTTTCAGCGCACGCACATAAAAACAAGCAAGTAATTTATATCATTTTCATTCTATTCATTCATAGAAATTAAAGTCTAAATAATGCCAGTCACATAACAAAACATGATTTTACAAAAATAATTCCCTGCACATTCAAGCCTGCAAGGATTACTAGATGTCTTTCAGCAGCTCCCCTCCCTCCCTCCCCCTTACCTTTGTGGCCAAGTCAAAATGATCTACCAACAATAAAATTTTTTAAAACACAAAGCACGCTGTACGCAGAGAAAATGTTAATTATCATTTATATTCCGCGGGTTTTCAAAGAGGTCAAGGCAGATGACTTTATGCAATATCACCTCAGTAACAACTATACAAAAATAGACAAATATTCCCCCTCCCTTTTTACTAAAACGCCTAGGTACGCCACTGGGATTGGCACTGGTCTGCGGACCGGCGGTTTAAGAACTGTGGCCTAGGACCCTGGGGGAGCCCGGGCCCCCTGTCAGCTCTGGGCCCCTGAATGCAGGACTGGTAGTACTGCCCTGATGGCGGCCCTGGATGGCCTTGTCCCCACACCTTCACTGGCTGACCTTTTCAATGCTTCTCTAAAGTCTGGAGTGGTACCGGAGGACTGAAGAAGACCGGATGTGGTCCCTCTCCACAAAATTGAAGTAAGGAAGAGGTAGGGAACTACAGGCCTATAGTCTGACTTCTGTGGTAAGTAATAACTTGCTGTGCATCACTTTAAGCACACTATGAATATGGAATTTATAAATGTGCTTATATAAAAATTCCATTTGTTCCAAGGCTGGCTCCTAGAATTGTGGGCTAGCTCCTAGATCCTAAGAAACTTTATCAAGCCCTGTCTTAATTTTGTATGTATGTATTTTGGAACCCACTTAGGTTTAGGCGAGCTACAAGCTTTTAAAAATAAATAAATAAATGAATATACATATGTAGATGTCAATATTCTGCTTAAGAGCTATTCTGTAAATATCCACTTATCTTACAAGGAGGTTGTATATATGGGTGGGGCATAAACAGAGTCCCCATTTACCAAATATTGGGTTACACCAGATATTGGCAACTCCGGTCCTCGATGGCCGGAATCCAATCAGATTTTCAGGATTTCTCCAATGAATATGCATTGAAAGCAGTGCATGCAAATAGATCTCATGCATATTCATTGGAGAAATCCTGAAAACCCGATTGGATTCCGGCCCTCAAGGACCGGAGCTGCCCATGTCTGGGTTACACACATCCCTGCTGTATTTAGACCAGGAGTGTCAAAGTCCTTCCTCGAGGGCCGAAATCCAGTTGGGTTTTCAGGATTTCCCCAAAGAATATGCATGAGATCTATTAGCATGCAATGAAAGCAGTGCATACAACTAGATCTCATGCATATTCCTTGGGGAAATCCTGAAAACCCGACTGGATTGCGGCCCTCGAGGAGGGACTCTGACACCTATGAATTAGGCACCCAGGTAAATGGATAAAGTAAGTGCCGATACCTAGATGTTGGACATGCCAATGCTAGGTTACACTTCTACTCTACAATAGAACCCAGTCACCTAGATTCTTTTATAAAATAGGCTTCTACCATGTGGCATTTAATCAGAGGCACCTACTTCTAGAATTAACCTCCTTAGTTCAGGGCCTAGGTACTTGCCTTTCCTCTTCACAGCAATCACCAGCCTGAACCTGCTCTTCCTCCTGTCACTGTTGCCACAATGAGCCAAGATCTGCTCATCCTCCCCTTACTGCTGCCACTGCCGTCCCATCTCTTGCTACCAAGCTACAGCACCAAGTTCAGGCATCCACTTATTCACTTTGTTGCTGGGTACCCGCCATTAACTCAGGCTTCCCCATCTTGTGTTATAATCATCTCTCTTCATAAGTTTGAGGAGACTGGGCTAGATGAACCAATTGGTTTGACCCAGTGTGGCTGTGCTTGTGTACTCTCCCTGTCCCCCAGCCCCTCCCTGTTGATCATTAAGACAAGCCTTTTCCTGCTCTGCTGATGCACAGGAACCCGTTTTGAAAAGTGGACTAGAAGAAGGTGGAAGGAAATTCTTCAATGGTGGGAGTTAATAAGGGAGGGTAAGTCTGATGAGGGAGAAAACAGGCTTATTTGGAGGGGTGGGGGGCAAGGAAGGAGAGAGATGAGGGTAATTCTGGAGGGAATGAAGGAGCCTGGCAGAGGTAAGCCTGAGAATGTAAAAGAGACGGGATATGGTGGCATGATTGAAGCATGATTGAACTGGGGAGTTGGAAGTGATGAATGACAGAATCTGGCAAGGAGACAGTGCAGGAAATGTGCTTTAATATGAGCTATGTTAGGATTCTTCTGTAAATTATAAGTGGCATCATAAGACTAATAAATACAATACATTACACAATAAATGAACTGGAAGTTGAAATGAACAGAAAGAAACTGTGGTGCAGAAAATGAGCTGTGAGCTAATGAGCTGTGGCTGGTCTGCTCTGTTATGACAGAGCAAGAGTTCAGCTTCTAAAGATAATTTAAAGAAAAAGCAAAACACTTTAATGCACTACACCAGTTTTCTGATATCCCCCCCCCCCCCCCATTTCCTCTTTTTCACAGAGGTCTGATTTTTGACTTAACCATGTTCAATAAAGATTCCTTTCCACAGGCACAGAATAGGGAAAAGTTCTACCAGCAGATGCGGTAGAGAACAACTGCATTAGTGGATTTTTAAGCATGCTTGGAATGGATAGGGGGGAGGGGGAGTCAGGAAGACAATGGCAGAAAAAGGATTGAGAGCTTATAAAAAAAATGCAGTTGGGATGGGGAACTGCTATTGGGTTGCATATGAGAATTTATGTGCTCACCTACCAGAGTGGAAGAACCTCAGTTCTGCAGACTGGATGGCCCAATTTGGTCTTTATCTGCCATCATCTATTACGTTACTAAATTTCCTTAATACCCACTGCAGAACACTAAAAATGAAACCAAATTTATGGGGAGGGAGGAGGGCCTAGACTGATTTCTGAGAACTGCTCTACTTCTTAACGTAACCAACCTCTATGAAAGTTGGCCACCATTGTAAGTATTTCCTTGGATTCACTTTGGAAGGCATCCTGAATGCAGCGGGTGAAATGCGTTTCATGTGTGCTGTTGTAGCAGTCCTCACACAGCAGAATATTGTCTGTTACACAATAGAGGATGACATCCTTCTCTGGATGAAGGTAACATTTCAAATGGTGGCCAGTTTCAATGGCAGCATCGCCTAGCGTATGGGATGTGAAGGCCTTATTGCTATGGATGGTGTCAAGACATTCTTTGCAGTAATTTAAGTTGCAGGTGATGCATTTTTTGATGGAGCTGCGCTTGAATTTCCGGTCACAGAGATGGCAGAACAATTTGCTTTCATGAGGAATTATATCCATGGAATTCAGTTTTGCTGCATCAAACTTTTGTTTTTGCTGAGCGACAATAATCTGCATGAGATAATTCTCTGGGAATTTGATCTCTGTGGGACTGTCGAAGTGGAATTCAGACTTGCAGATTGGGCATTTGACAGAAACATTACCTTTCCGGTCCATTTTCATTTTGCTCTTCATCTTCTGCACGCAGTTTTCACATACCGTATCATCACATGGCAACAAGATAGGGTTCAGAAAAATTTTTTTACATCCAAAGCAAACCAGCTCTGGATACACAGGTCCAAAAAATTCCTCAAAGTCTCTACAGTTTGCAAAGGCCGGTGTTTCCCCATTCTTTCTAAAATTCAAATTCTTTCTGAAAACCAAAGACACACAACATCGTCAGAACACAAACTGTAATAAAGATGCAAATGATTTTCTCACAACTTTAACAGAAATGGACAACCAGAACTGGCAGATCTTATTTAATAAAATGAATTTTATAATGTTCTCAGTTTAAAATGAAAACGGTTTCATTTATTGTTAAATTGTATTTCTTTCTATCTCCATGGGTATAGTCAAATCTTAAACTTTCTCTAAAACTGAAACCAGAGTTTATTGGAATTTTTTTTTTTAAATGTTGAAATGACACTGCTTGCTGATTTTTTTTTTTTTTTTTAGTTTATAACATTTTATTGAAGAAATCCAATAAATATACAATAATAAAATACAATAAAATAATCATTACATATTAAATTTACCGTATTAACATTCCATCACGTCATTCATTTCTTCAAAATAAATTTTCAAATTTCCTATTACAACTATCAATACATTCCCCCTTTTACCTTCCACCCTTCCCTTCCCCCTCCCCCCCATTATTTATATATAACTTTTTATTGAAGAAATATATAATTTAAAAAAATAAAATAATCATTACAATTAAATTTACCATATCAACTTCCAACATATGTCCATCATTCCTTCAAAATAAATTTTTCAAATTACCTATTACATCACTTAATACATTCCCTTAGTTTCCAATCCCCTTACCCTCTTTTTCCCCTTATTTCCCCCTATTGTTTTAATTTTATTACAATATTATAATAAATGATTAAACATAAATACAGTTCAATGAATTTCACACATATTAATATCATCCCTCCTATTTCCCCCTACCCTAGAATAAAAGGTGACATCAAATATCAATAATAAAAATGCATAAACATTTATATTGTTTCAATGTAAAATATTAAGAATCATACTTCTTGCTTTTGAGGATAATTTTTGTAAATAAGGATCCCAAATTTTAAAAAATAAACGAGTTCTTCTAGGAAATTTATGAACCTCCCAAACCTCAAATAAAATTAAACAATTAAATTGCTGATTTTAAAAGAAAAGGGCTCTGTACTTATAGTGGTTGTAATAGGAGCACTATTTCAATTTTGGGCATCCCTAAACCAGCATTTAGATATCCATAGTGCATAGGCATCCAACTATTGATTCTGCAATGCTGGGTTACAGCTGTCCAAACCTGATGAATGTCCATATAGCAAGGGGGCGTATTTTCAAGTTTTATTTTGATTTGATAAAACACTTATTCACATTTACTAAGCGAGTTACAATAGAATAAAAATAAACATACATTTAGACATACTATTTAAAATTTAAAAATAATGGGTTGGACTGACTAACTTACAGACTAGTTGATATACAAAGAATGGAGGGATAAAGTTACAAATCAGTGCTTTAAAGTAGAAAAAAGAACCATAAATGGAAAAAAAAAAACATTAGGGAGGGAGCAGTATAATCCTGGAGGGTAACTACTTTACAATTTGAATATAATTTAAAGATTAAGAGCATCTTTAAAGAGAAAGCTTTTAAAGTTATTTTTAAAATGGCTGAGAGATCGTTTTCCTCTCTTATATATTGAGGCAAAGTGTTCCAGAGTTGCAGGGCCATCACCGAAAACATATCATGGCTTCTGGTTCCGATGACTTTCAAGGAAGGGACTACTATGAGCTTTTGGATTGTAGATCGGAGAGAGCGTGGTGTATTATAAGAAATAAGCATTCTATTAATAAATTGTGGTTCATTGATGGACAGAGTTTTAAATACTAAAAGTAATATTTTAAAGGAGATACGGTGGTTAATTGGGTGTGTTTTGGTGGAACTAAGGACTGGCTGATACATGGACATCCATGTCCTAGCCATTCCCTAATTTGGAAGGGGAGCAAATGTCTACGTACACAAACAGAATGCCCAGGTCACGGAAAGATTCTCAGATTAAGCAACACTTCATTGGAGGGAATCAGGGGGTCACTTCCATAATCCTCACATAGTTTCTGCTTTCACCCAAAATGAAACCAGTTTAAAAAACTAAGGGCTCCTTTTATCAAGCCGCGCTAGTGGGGTTAACGCGCGTGACATTTCATCATGCATTAACCCCCCGCGCTGGCCTAAAAACTAATGCCTGCTCAAGGGAGGCGTTAGCGGCTAGCGCAGCCGGTAGTTTAGCATGCTGTATTACGTGCGTTAAACCGCTAGCGCGGCCTGATAAAAGGAGCCCTAAGCAATGTCTCAGCTCTGGAAATAATAGACATTCATGGTATTAAAAGGCTGATATGAACAATCATATCCTTGCACATGAATGTTTTTGTGGCCATTTTGGAATATGGCTGTTTATGTTGCTGTCCAAATTCTGGTTCTGCTACAACCCTAGTCTGAACATTCTAATTTTTAAAATGGTTCTTGATTCTGGGCAAACTCAGTTGCCATCTGCACCTCACAGACTTGGACGTTCTTATTTGGACTTGGACAAAATGCTATTCTACATGCTTTATAAGATGTATTAATTTTTCCAATATGGAACATTAAACTTACTAGAGCAATGGTTTCCATCTGCAAGCTTATGCAACTCTTTTTAAATTATTGATAAATAAATTTAATATCTCATGCAATAATGTTGCTTTAAATTGAATACAGAAGGAACACCACAAGTAAATTATAAAGTGTAATAAGGAAAAACAGAAACAAAAGCTCACTATTGATAGTATTAAGCAGGATGTACCCATACCCCAATACATGAGACACCCTTTGCCTAGGATACCTGAAGAAAGACACCAATATAGATAAATAAAAGATGTAGCTGAAAGAAATGTTTTAAGATTACAGTAAAATGATTATTGCTTGGTTTAATATTACTGAGATGGATTTGCATGCACTGCCTCCTTGAGATGCAAATCTATCTCATATATATTTCTTGTGGATATGCGGAGAACCTGACCTGCCTGTGGCTCTCGAGAGCTGGAATTGCCTATCCCTGATCTAGATACAACCCCCTAAATTGCTGACAGGAGCAAAATTAATTGTGCATGATTAACTAAGTCATTATAGAGTTGCTAATGATAGGGAAAGTTACTAATGAAGACTGACAAGAAATCATATGACCAATGAACCAAATATGTCAAAATGCAGTCAAATGCAAATCATAGTTACCAGATGCTAGGGTCCAACTTGGGGGTTAGCACCCAAGAAAAAGATCTGGGTGTCATTGTAGACAATACAATGAAGTCTTCCATCCAATGTGCAGTGGCAGCCAAAAAAACCCAAACAAACAAGATGCTAGGAATATATTAAAAAAGGGATGATAGAATGTTATAGTGCCTCTGTATCGCTCCATGGTGCAACCACACCTGGAGTATTGTGTTCAGTTCTGGCCACTTTATCTCAGGAAAGATATAGCGGAACTAGAAAAGATTCAAAGAAGAGCGACCAAGATGATCAAGAGGATGAAACTTCTCTCATATGAGGAAAGACTAAAAAGGTTAGGGCTCCTCAGCTTGGAAAAAAGATGGCTGAGGAGAGATTTGACTGAAGTCTACAAAATCCTGAGTGGTTTAGAACGAGTACGAGTGGATCAATTTTTTACTCCATCAAAAATTACAAAGACTAGGAGACACTCGATGAAGTTACAGGGAAATTTGTTTAAAACCAATAGGAGGAAATATTTTTCATTCAGAGAATAGTTAAGCTCTGGAGCGAGTTTCCAGAGGTTGTGGTAAGAATGGTTAACATAGTTGGTTTTAAGAAAGGTTTGGACAATTTTCTGAAGAAAAAGTCCACAGTCTGTTATTGAGACAGACATGGGGGAAGCCACTATTTACCCTGGATCGGTAGCATGGAATCTTGCTACTGTTTGGGCTTTTGCAAGGTACTAGTAACCTGGATTGGCCACTGAGGCCAGGCTGCTGGGGTTGGTAGCTTAGAATGTTGCCACTTTTTGGAGTTTTGCCTGGATTGGCCACCGTGATGACAGGCTACTGGGCTAGAGGGGCTACTGGTCTGACCCAGTAAGGCTGTTCTCATGTTCTATTTATTTATTTGGTTTTATTCTCTCCAATGAGCTCAGGATGAGTTACAGATGACAGGTTACAATTTCACATACTCCCGAAAGAGATGGTGGAGGAAACTACCATTCTAAGATTTAAGGGAAAATTGGACACACATCTTCTTGCAGGACACATTGAGGGATACGAGTGACTAATGTATGCACCAGGGTATGCCTGGCTGAGCCTCCGCGTGTGCGGATCACCGGACTGGATGGACCCCAGGTCTGATCCGGTGCAGGCATTTCTTATGTTCTTATGTTTATAATACAATGTAAACAGCTTAACTCTACATATATCTATACAGAGGGTCTAGTTCCAAAATTCATTTCTTATTTTTCTAATCATTGGGTCTTAATGAAGTAATTATATTGTAATTGGAAGATGTACTAACTTACGTATGAATAATAATAAATGAAATGATGTCATGATGCTAATAAAAATGTCCTCTCACCTGTGGTTTGGGGAGATTCTTGGGTTAGATTCTGCCAGTTAGTAGACCACTAATATCTCCCATTAAGGCCTTGATGTTTTAAACTTCAATTTGTTTCTGGTTGTTATTCCTTGGCATCCCCCAGAGAAGGAAAGAATGGGCTGAGTAAGTAATCTGTCCATGTAGCTATTCAGAGCAAACAGTTGGTGGCATGACTTAGAACCCACTCTGACATACGTCAACAGATATATATTCAAGTAGGGCCAAGGTTTGTAGTTGTTCAAAGGAACATGATAACGGATGCTGTGGATGGACAGACTGGATGGGCTTTTGACCTTTATCTACAATCATGTTTCTATGATGATAAGGAAAAAGGAACTACTGAAGCTACAGGATATATTAAGAGAAGCCATGGGTTGGGGTGGCTTGACTGATCAGGTCAATATTAGAGTCATGACAGGGGAACTCTCATGCCCATCCCTAGATGGTATCAAATGATTGAGAGTATTAATAGAGTAAAGTTTCCCCTAAATGAAATGTTTTCCATGGAGAAACTGTTACAGTCCAAGTGCCGTGCAAGAGATAGGAGAAATTCTGGCTAGTGCAGGAGACAGCACAAGTCAGAATTGAGAGAGATTTATGTTTAAGTGCTAGTTGGAGGAAGGCAATGTGGTTAGAGAAAAAAAGAGAGCATAAGCCAGAAAAAGTGTATTCAGCTCAGTTTAAAGATCTGGCCAGAGGTTTCAATGCATAGTACCGTATTTTCGCGGATATAACGCGCACCATTGTAAAACGCGCACAGGGGTATAGCGCGCAGAAATCACGATGATATGTACAAAAACTTTTCTATACCGCGCTCAGGCATATAACGCGCATGCTGCCCGACTCTCCTTTCGCCCGCCCTGACTTTCCGTGCGCTGTCCCGACTCTCCGTTCACCCCCCCTGACTTCCGTGCACTGTCCTCCCTTGAAGTCCTGTCCCCCCTTGAAGGTCTGTCCCCATCCTGAAAGCCTGATGCCCCCCCCCGACGTCCGATACATCCCCCCCCCCGGCAGGACCACTCGCACCCTCACCCCGAAGGACCGCCGACTCCCCAACAATATCGGGCCAGGAGGGAGCCCAAACCCTCCTGGCCACGGCGACCCCCTAACCCCACCCCGCACTACATTACGGGCAGGAGGGATCCCAGGCCCTCCTGCCCTCGACGCAAACCCCCTCCCCCCAACGACCGCCCCCCCCCCAAGAACCTCCGCCCGTCCCCCAGCCGACCCGCGACCCCCCTGGCCGACCCCCACGACACCCCCACCCGCCTTCCCCGTACCTTTGTGTAGTTGGGCCAGAAGGGAGCCCAAACCCTCCTGGCCACGGCGACCCCCTAACCCCACCCCGCACTACATTACGGGCAGGAGGGATCCCAGGCCCTCCTGCCCTCGACGCAAACCCCCCTCCCCCCCAGCCGACCCGCGACCCCCCTGGCCGACCCCCACGACCCCCCGACCCCCCTTCCCCGTACCTTTGGAAGTTGGCCGGACAGACAGGAGCCAAACCCGCCTGTCCGGCAGGCAGCCAACGAAGGAATGAGGCCGGATTGGCCCATCCGTCCTAAAGCTCCGCCTACTGGTGGGGCCTAAGGCGCGTGGGCCAATCAGAATAGGCCCTGGAGCCTTAGGTCCCACCTGGGGGCGCGGCCTGAGACACATGGTCGGGTTTGGCCCATGTGCCTCAGGCCGCGCCCCCAGGTGGGACCTAAGGCTCCAGGGCCTATTCTGATTGGCCCACGCGCCTTAGGCCCCACCAGTAGGCGGAGCTTTAGGACGGATGGGCCAATCCGGCCTCATTCCTTCGTTGGCTGCCTGCCGGACAGGCGGGTTTGGCTCCCGTCTGTCCGGCCAACTTCCAAAGGTACGGGGAAGGGGGGTGGGGGGGTCGTGGGGGTCGGCCAGGGGGGTCGCGGGTCGGCTGGGGGGGAGGGGGGTTTGCGTCGAGGGCAGGAGGGCCTGGGATCCCTCCTGCCCGTAATGTAGTGCGGGGTGGGGTTAGGGGGTCGCCGTGGCCAGGAGGGTTTGGGCTCCCTTCTGGCCCAACTACACAAAGGTACGGGGAAGGCGGGTGGGGGTGTCGTGGGGGTCGGCCAGGGGGGTCGCGGGTCGGCTGGGGGACGGGCGGAGGTTCTTGGGGGGGGGCGGTGATTGGAGGGAGGGGGGTTTGCGTCGAGGGCAGGAGGGCCTGGGATCCCTCCTGCCCGTAATGTAGTGCGGGGTGGGGTTAGGGGGTCGCCGTGGCCAGGAGGGTTTGGGCTCCCTCCTGGCCCGATATTGTTGGGGAGTCGGCGGTCCTTCGGGGTGAGGGTGCGAGTGGTCCTGCCGGGGGGGGATGTATCGGACGTCGGGGAGTCGGCCGGGCAAGAGGGCTTGGGCTCCCTCTTGCTCCGATCGTGGATGCGGGTGCGGGTGGGAGCGCGTGCGAGCGGTCGTTCGGGGTGGGGGTGCGAGCGGTCCTGCTGGGGGGGTGAATCGGGCGTCGGGCGGGGTGGGAACTATGTTTAAAAACTTTTGTATACCGCGCTCAGGCATATAACGCGCGAGGGGTATGCGCGGTACGTAAAATCACGTATAACGCGCGCGTTATATCCGCGAAAATACGGTAGTAGTGAAAATCAGAACAGACTTTAAGGGAATCCTGGAGGATTCCCATCTAATGGGTATCTGTGAACAGAGGCTCCAGGATTAAAATCCCCTGATAGTAACAACATCTTTGACTACTCAACTTAAATTGTCAGATCACAAGTCTCCCCTTCCTGCTTGTAGTCATATTAGCAGGCAAAACTACAGGCTGACAAGCCCATTCTCTGAGGCTCAGATGCACTAAAGTCAGCAATCATCGCTAAACTAGTTTTGACTGCTGTAATGATGATTGCATTTGCCGACCCGATGCACAAAACAGCTCACCGCATGTTTTTTCTCTCAATCTCCCATTTTCCGATCCAGCCATGCAAATTAGCTAAAAGCCCATGCAAACTAGCCAAGTGATTGAAGAACTAATATCGCTTGGCTATGCACAAAAAAACCCAGGGGTTTTAGCAATCCAAAAAAAGTGACTGGTCAAGACACACACATATCTGTCTCATTTAAAAAAAAAAAGAAAAAAGTCTCCCCCGCTGATGACAACTCTCCCCCGCTGATGACAACACCCCCAATGCACTGGGAACTGATCCCCCACCCCCACCGCGGCAGTGAAAATGGTAGAAGAGATGCCCACTCCCTCCTGCCAATGGAGGCCCCTGAACCATTCCCTACCCTCCCCCTTCCCCCACCCTCCAATAAAGGCAGGAGGGATGCCCACTCCCTACTGCCACCAGATGCTCCCCCAAATCCCCCCGGTACCTTTTTCAGAAGTTGGAAGTAGGAGGGAAGCACGGTCCCTCCAGCTTCAAGGCTAAGCCCCATCCAAAATGGTGGACCTTCCCTCCTCAGTGCATCATGTGATGCACAAAGAGGGGCCCAAGGCCCTGATTGGCTCAGACGCCTTAGGTATCTGAGCCAATCAGTGCCAATCAGTGATCCAATCAGTATACAGAGAGAGAGGCCTATAGCCCTGATTGGCTCAGATGCTAAAGGGAGAGGCCTTAGACATCTGAGCCAATCAGGACCTTTGGCCCCTCCCCATGCATCACATGGGATGCATAGGGAGGAGTCTAAGCTCTGATTGGCTCAGATACCTTGAGAGGGGCCTTAGGCATCTAATCCAATCAGGGCCTTGGGCCCCTCCCCATGCATCACATGATGCACCGAGGAGGGAAAGCCTGCTTTCAACTTTTTTTTTTTTTTAATTAGGATTTTTATATACAGCCTATCAAGGTTATCTAAGCGGTTTTACAATCAGGTACTCAAGCATTTTCCCTATCTGTCCCGGTGGGCTCACAACTTATCTAACGTACCTGGGGCTATCTAACTTCTGAAAAAGGGCGGGGCTAGGGTAGGATTAGGGGCAGGACTGGGGCATAATGGGGCGGGGATGGGTGGGCTTGGGGGGCGGGTCTAGGGTGTCCAGATTTTACGAATGTATAATCTGACAACCCTAACCTTGACCCCCTCCCAAATAACAACTCCCCTGCCTGAAAGAGCCCTATGACAATCCCCAGCCTCGAAGACCCTCCGTTACCCAAAGAACCCTCCTACCTTCAACCCTATGCCTACCTTAAGAGTATTATAATGCTGCTTTAAGAATATAATGCAGAAATATGCATTCCTTACAAATTGCTTCCTATCCCAGAAAAAAATACCCTTAGGTTTCAATTATTTGAGAGAAGAATATAATTGTTCTATTACACTGTCAGATGACTATTATGATGATAAGTGCTTTTGGAATTGTAAACATAAATAAAAACATTGTTTGCTTCATGTCTTCCTCCAAAAATACAAGCAGAAAAAAGTGAATACAAAAGGATAGTCTTCTTTAGGAACACACAATTCATATTGGAGAATCCCATGAAACGGATTACAGCTCTGCTTGACATAGCCAGTGTTTTGACACATAAACAATATGGTTTGTAAACTGTGCCGAGCTCTATAATTATGGAGAGGATGCGGTATATAAATTTAAGGTTTAGTTTAGTTTAGTCTTCATCAGGATTTGTTATAAATCCTCTCAAATGCGTAGAAGTGTTTTTTTGTATCCTGCTGCTCTGGTGAATCATGCAGTTTGTGGATTACTGCCTACTGTTTGCCAATTTCACACCTTTGAGAGGATTCATAATGACTCCTGATGAAGGCACATTATTTATGTGTCGAAACACTGGCCATGCCGAGCCGAGCCGAGCTATAATCTGTTTCATGTGATTCTCCAATAAAGATTGTGTGCTCCTAAGGGAGGACTATCCTTTCATCCTCACTTTTTCTGCTTGTGCATGTACTGTGTGGGGTATGGCTTTTCTGTTTCCTTTTGGTGCCTCCAGAAATTAACATAAAGCTACAGAGCAATTTTAGGTGCCTCAGTGCTGGATGATGAAAACCCCAATATAGCTTCAAATATGCAAATGGTCTGGATTCTACTTTCATTTATTATATCTTATGTCCATTGAAAAGACGCCTCAGCCCCACCACTCCACCGCTGTAAAAGTTTTTTATACTGCGGGAAGCATAGTGTGGTGCCACTTTGGCTCCCTTGGTTGCCTCCCTTTATATGGCAAGATTTGAGGAAATCTGGGTTTATGCCTCTACATGGTATCCCTATATTTGTTTTTGGGGCAGATTTTTAGACAACATTTTTTTCATTTGGAAAAATACTAGACAAGAATTGGATTTTTCTCTTCAACATCTAAATTCAGTCGACCCCAATATCAAATTTACTATGATATTTCATCAAACTAAAATCGATTTTTTGGACATCTCTGTCCAAGTACAGGAGGGTAGAATTAATACAACTCTTTACAGGAAGCCAGTTACTCGAAACACTACACTTCACTATAGTAGTTTTCATCCGTTTAAATTGAGATATAATTTACCTATAGGGCAGTTTTTACGGATTCGCAGGGTTTGTTCTTCTGTTAAAGAATATAAAGTGCAGGCTAACAAGCTGGCAGATAGATTGCGGGACAGGGGTTACCCGGAAAGATCGATTAAACAGGCATATATAAGGGGCAAGTATGCCCAAAGAGATCTTCTTTTGCAGGAACCTAAAAATTCTCCCCAGAGAGATAGCAACCAATTGACATATATCTTGCCTTTTTCTAAGCAACGACAGCTGTGGTAGGCATGTTAAGGAAACATTGGCACATTGTCCAAATACACAAATCTTTGGAAAGTTTTCCTTTGGTAGCATACTCCTGGGGGATGTCACTAGGACAACGGTGTAATTTCCAAAGATATGGGATAAGACACAAAGTGGTGGGGGGACACCACTGGATTTGTGGCAGATGCCAGTGGTGCCCATCCGCCATTCAAGGTGACAGCTGGCAGGTTCCAGGCAGGGAATTGGTCTTGAGATCTAGAGGTAACACAGACTGCAATTCACAGGGAGTCGTTTATGCGATAGCCTGTCCCTGTGACCTTATCTATATAGGTCGGACTAACCGGAAAGTAAAGACGTGACTCACAGAGCACAAGTCCCGCATATTGAATAAGGTAGCTCAGGCTCCCTTAGTAGAACATTGGTTTAAACATAAACATGCCATAGACGATCTGAGATGGCGTGTTATAAACAGGATTATGGGGACAGACGGTGAGGTTGATCATAGACAGTTAAATGAGAGTGAACAGAGATACATTTTTAAGGTGGACACTATTGAACCCCGCGGGTTGAACAGCGGGATTGAATGGGGATCTATGATGTAATGAATGTAAGGGTTGGACCAATGAGCTGCAGGGGGGCGGATACTTTTGGTTTTGAGAGGGAGGATTTAAATCGGGTGCGAAGGATGCCGGCGCCATCTTTTGCTCACATTAAGATTGGAGTCGGATGACGGCGGCGACCTTGGTAAGCTAGACATTCTTATACGATATTTCAAGTTTGCAAACATGTTCAGGGAGGGGGCTAGGCACAACTGTATGTTTATAGCTTCGTTTCTGTATTTTCTAGGGAGACCCTTGATAAAGCACTGATTTTGTGCGAAACATGTTGGGTCTGACTCCCAGGTTTGGCTGAGATAAGTATTACCATAATTTAAAAGTTTGAAATGAAGACACATGCAAGAATTTTATAAAATTATTTAAGAATTTAAGAATTAAAAATAAACAAAAAACTAAAAATAACAAAATAAGGGTTGAAGTAGACAGCCAATGATGAAGCACCACACTATGCTTCCCGCAGTATAAAAAACTTTTACAGCGGTGGAGTGGTGGGGCTGAGGCGTCTTTTCAATGGACATAAGATATAATAAATGAAAGTAGAATCCAGACCATTTGCATATTTGAAGCTATATTGGGGATTTAAAGGCTGGATTGAAACCATATTATTACAATTGGCCACTTGGTTATTAGGCTTTAGGATGATGAAAACCAGCATCTTGGAACTCAGATACCATTACAGAATACTAGTATAACCTAGGATTGGTGTACCTTACATTTACAAGCCTCCAGTTTGTATCCGGCGAGTAGCCACTAGCCACCTGGTCAATTCCCACCTGGTCAGTTCCCACCCACCAATTAATTGCCTCCTGGATAATTGCCACTGTGAACTATTCCCACTGATGCCAGGTTTATTACCTTTTTTGACCGTCACTGTTTTTCTTGCATCTTTATAACAACCAATTGGAGGAGCCGCATTGGGGCGTTCTCCTCCATCGCTGACTGGAGTTGTGTCAGAAAAGCTGATTGGAGCTGTGTCAGAGAGTCGGTTGCTGATTGG
Source organism: Geotrypetes seraphini (assembly GCF_902459505.1). Classification (NCBI taxonomy): domain Eukaryota; kingdom Metazoa; phylum Chordata; class Amphibia; order Gymnophiona; family Dermophiidae; genus Geotrypetes; species Geotrypetes seraphini. Next base: position 145,616,110 of record NC_047092.1, read on the forward strand.
AGCAGGGTCGGTGTTCACATCAGCTTTATAAATTATTGTGGGGATTCAGCAGTGGGGTGGTGGTGAGTGGGAACTGGGAAGGTGCTGCACGTGCATTCAACAGTCCCAAAGGCTTTTACAACAGAATGCTGGGAAATGCCTTCACTATGATTCTGCCAGATAACATCTCCCAGTGTGAAAATATGTCATCTTTGTCCTCAGAGACATGATTTTGTATGGAATAAATTGTGAATATATACATTTTATATGCTGATACAGAAGTGTTTGATTTCTAAAAATATATATATTTTTGGTTTATAGAAGTTTACTTTGTAAACTTTTCCCTGATCCCTCAGATAAGTTTCCCCATACATGTGCAGCTTCCAAGTATTAGGGTTAGGGGGAGACCCCAAGAATGCATAGCCTCTGAGTATTAGGGTTAGGGGAAGACACCGAATATGTGCAGCCTCTGAGTGTTAGGTTAGAGGGAGACCCTGAGTATGCAAAGCTTCCGAATGTTAGGATAAGATCCAAGCTCGGGTATTGAAGAAGCGGTTTCAACAACGAGGATACCCGAAACATGTAATACGACGAGCATATACGCGTGCTAAATATGCACATAGACATCTACTCTTGCAATATAAACAAAATCCTGAAGATGATAACCTGTTGGTATGTGTTCAACAATTCTCCCACCTGGCTTATGACATTAAGAACATTGTTCTTAAACATTGGCACATCATTAGATTGATCATGGGGAATGAATATGGCCCGCCCACTTTTGCGTTTAAAAGAGCAAAAAATTTGGGGGAACTCATTGGTCATCACAAACATAAACAAAATGAACCCTCTGTAATCAATGGTCACTATAGATGTGACCAATGTCAATGGTGCGAGTATGCATTGGTAGGGGAAACTTGGTCTCATCCCTATACTGGCCAGGTTTATACAGCTAAAACGAGAACTAACTGTAAGACTGATCATGTGATTTATATGATCATTTGCCCTTGTCCAAAAATTTATATAGGTCGTACCAGCCGGCCTATGCACATTCGACTTAATGAACATAAGTCACGTGTCAACACTGGAGTCGAGACTGCTCCTTTGGTCCGTCATTGGTCTTTAATGAAACATAAAATCACTGATTTAAAATGGCGTATTATTGATACGGTTCATGTTGGGTGGGAGGGAGGAAATTATGAACACAATTTAAACATTAAGGAATTGCGATGGATGTTTAAGCTTAACACTATGTATCCTCATGGCTTAAATCTAACTAGTGATTGGCTTACAGCGAGCATATGACTTTGTCATTAGACATCTGTGATATACAAGCTAAAGAGTTGTGGGTGTGTCTGTGGTATACAAGTTAAAGAGCTGTGGGTGTGAAGTGT